>NW_015151086.1:0-49210 GCF_000732505.1 Cyprinodon variegatus | reverse complement strand
ATATATATATATATATATATATATATATATATATATATATATATAATGTGAGTCATATCAATCCAAGATGTAAAAAAAAATGGTAATCATAAATAAAAGAAAAAATCAAACTGTGATGTAATGATACGTTCACACTGCAAGCAGCAGAGGCAACAGAAGCAGGTAGTTCACATGCAAAGTTAATGGTTGACGCGAATCTTGGTGCAGCAAAAGGTCCGGCAGCGCGTTTTGAGCAGTAGGCGCAGCGCATCTGAGCAGCTGAAGCAGCGCGTCATGAGCTTCTGGGCATCTGACGCGTTCAGTGAGCTTAAAAAGCAGCAGCTGCTGGAGTTGGAAAAATTGAACTTTTGCTGCTCGACGTTCCACATCAACCATTCAGAGAAGGTGATCTGGGAGCTGGCAGGGAGACAGACACAGCACTGCTGATGCAGATGGCTATGATCACTCCATTGAAACTGTTTATTAACGCCTAAATTAACTTGAAATGTCAAAACCTGCCTGCAAAATATGTTCGATTTTATTATTCTGGTGCCTGCAGTTTGGATTATGTACGTGAAAAATCCCTTCCAGTCCCTTCGAACAGTAGCGGAAAACCACGAAGAGGCGACCGGATCAGAGGCTGCTGTTGAATGGGATTCCTAGTGACAGAGCACCGCCGGTTTATGGAGGTCTGAGCGGCTCCGACAGTGAAATAATATTTATGCAGGATCACAATCTTGATGAAGTGACTGCACAGATGAAGTTTTCAGGTGGAGTTTTTCACTTAAAAACATATTGAAACTACTTTTTACCAACTTATAACAGCAAATATAGCTGCCATTGTTACAAGCAAAGAAAGGATAGGGTAGCTCCGCCCAACGCGCATCAGACCCACTTTTTCAACCGCGCAGCTAGAGCAGCAGAGATGCTTTAGCCGTGTATCAGAACTAAACTTGTACAAGCATCAAAAATGAAGCAGCACAGTTTTTGCTGCTCCTGCTGCTTGCGGTGTGAAGGTAGCATTAGTCAGAACATACAGTACTGCAGCTGCCTTCTCCTCTTGCCATGTTGTTGATCTCATTAAGATGGTCACCTTCTACAATTCCAAACCGAGTCTTCCTTTTTGCCCCATAGTGCTGATTTGCTGACTATTTCTCCCTCTGCTGCTCAGGCCATTTACCCTCTTGCTTCCTGTAAGTGCTGTTCACTCGTGGTGCTTCTTTTAACCCAGGCCCACTATGTGGATTTGCCACTTATAACTAAGTGTCAAAGATACATCATGACATATTAACATCACTTTTGCTGGTCACTGCGTCCCCAATATTCTATATGGACAAAAAGTACGAGCGGTTGGGTCATATCAAACAACCGATTTTCACAAAAATATACTGTAATATCCCTTATCCCCTATATGTCCCCTGGTTAGAGGGACCCTGCCTTCATAACATGCATTTTTTATATAGGTTGAAGAAAGGCTCTAGTGCAGTGAGTTGCTTTTTTTCTTTAAAAGTAGCATAGTCATGTTAAATGGTTAAACAAAAATTCCCCAAAAAACTATTTAATCATGATAACATACTGTTACATACACCAAGCATCCATCCTGATCGTGTTTTGATGCTCCTTTTGAGCCTAAACAGAATTTCAGCTCAATGGCATCTATTTTGCAATGTTGCAGATAGATCAGAAATGCAATAGGGAAAACTAACGTAGCTATTTAATAGAGCTTAAATGATCCCAACTGTCCTGCACGACCTTATAGTAAAACAACAGCCTGGCTTGGTTGAAAACTCAACCAATATTAAGTAAATAACTCTAAGTTCTAGTGAACTTTTCCCAGAGCCCCTTAGTATAGCATCAAGGAAAAAGAAAACTCACGTTGCTAAAAATACAAACACAAATTTAGGTAAATTTCAGGTAAATAAAAGAAAAGTTATAGGCTAAAACTTTTTCAATGAAACACAAATAGAACACGTCAGATTAACTGATAAGTTAATTGTTGATAAGCCCTCTATTGATAACGTTGTTTTTATTTAGACTGCAGAGACTAAAGAAATCATTGCTATCACTTGAATAGTATTGATAAGGACATTGGTTGTTAATATCTATCATGGAGTCTTATCCCGCTTGGATAACAAATACTTTTTTAGTTATTATTGTTAACTGGATCTTGGATCTTTCCTTGATTATTCTCAAAACTCGGCAAGAAGGTTCCAACTGGCTTAGCTCATTAGTGCCTTATTTATGCGCAGTATCTTACCTCCATTGGTTTAGTTAAAAAATAAAATATAACATGCCAACAGGAAGAAACATGTAACCTTGTATGCAACCAGAGTAAGTTAGTGGTGTATAAATTTAAATTATATATAACTGGACCAAACTGCCTTTACAGTTAAATAAAGCTACAATACTTTTATATGGAAATAATTCACGGTTTGAAGAAAAATATGCTGTTCAATAAAAAAAAATAAAAAAAGTTGTGCTGATCTGGTTCGTTTGACTCATACTGATGGTGTGTTTAAACCAGAGGGACGTGATACGACACCAACAATCAACTGAAAATGGAGCTAATCAAACTGAGCAGGGACAAAAATGGGACTGATTAAAGTAACTTATGAAGGTGAAAGAAAGGTGTAGAAAGGATCTGCAAGTTAAGTAGGAAATGACGAGGAAAAATAGTTAAGAAGCAGAAAAGAGAAGAAACACCAGCAGATAGGGAAAAAAACAAATACAAGGATAAAACTAAAAGTGAATATAGAGAAATCATCTTGATTACAGAGTAAAATTTTATCCTTATAAAGCAAACAGACAATTTCTAATGATCAGATTTTTTCTGTATATTTTCTTCTGCAACTAGTGAGCTGGCATGCAAACAGTCAGAGAAGAGGCTCTTGTGTGCCAAACAGGCAACAACCGATAGCTTATGTCTGTCTGTGTGCACTACCTAATAATGGCAATCATCTCACTGAGGGATTAGACACTGCAAAAAGGTAGAGGAAAAGTGGAGAGGAGGCAGAGGACTGAAAATCTCCAGGAGCAGAAATCTCCACATGTAAGCATTGGACTTATGTATGAGGGCAGCCATTTTGAGTGTACAAAAAAAATCACAGGCTGAAAGGAAAGAGGCTTCAATGTTTCATACACAAAGCACTGAGAACCTTTTCTACAACACAGGTTGTGTTCCAACAAACATTTCCAGGCTACCCAATACAGTGATTTGGAAAACAAAATAGACCAGAATGCTTTACTTTCACTAGAGCTAGTGTAACTTATGTTTCAATTGCAATTCAAGTCCATGCATTTTTTTTTTAGTCTGAAGCGAAGAACATCTCTGTTTTTTTTAACCAAAATATTATTGTAAAGAAATATATGCTAAACTTTGGTTGAAGTACAGCTTGTTATTTCAGTTTCTATTGTGGTATATGAACATGGATACAGCCACCAAAGAGGCAAAAAAAAAAACATTGGCGAGAGGTCATCACTGTTAAGGAAAAAGTCCTCTGCAAATTTAATTATTATGCAAATATTATTATGATAATAGGATTTCAGGCCAAATTTTCATGCAAGTACTCATGCAAGTACTCATGCAAGTATTAATCGTAGTATGTATTTGAGCCTGCATATTAATAAAAAAATAAAATAAAATAAAAAGATTATGGGTAAATAGAGATTACGACTACATTTTTTATTGACCTTTTCGTTGACAAGAGTACGATGAAAAAGTCTAGTGCTACCTCTACTTGAGATGCTTGTATCAAAATAATAAAAATACAAATTTTTAAAATACTAAAAGTTTAGCTTAAAAAAACGATAATTTGCTTAATTTATTAGAAACACATATACTAATAAACTGCATTCATGGCAATGTCCTGGCATGGAGAACAAATATCCATAGGTAGCCTGTTCATATACGCTTTAAAAATATGTTTTAATACTTAAGATTTTGTATTACATTTACTCACCCACTTTTGTAACTTACAAAGACACGGGACACAACATCTTTACTCAACTATGCAGTAACGTTTGTCAATATGGCACCAACTGCCACAGGTAACGTTGAGTTCACTAAGTTCAACAGAAGACTTGTGGATTCACCGAGAGAGATGTTGACCTAAGATGACTTCAAAGTCTGATAAATCTGGGGCAGATTTACAAGCAGAGAGGGAAAATATTGCAAAAAATATGGGATGCTGACAGATTTAATCCATAGAGGACTGAATGCTGAAATCAAAGGTGCATTAAAATGTTTTAGGTGTGCATACATGTGCAACCAGGTCATTGCACCTCTATGTTTTTCTACTCTAAAAAGTTGCTTTCAAATTGCACTGGAAAGGATATGTCTTGATAAAAGACAACAATTTCAGTCAAAGTGGTACAACTTTAGGTAATTTATACATATGGGGTTCCTCAAGGCGCCCATCTCAGGTGAATTTCTTTTTATATTTACAAGTTCCTCTTAGCTGAAAAAAGAAAATTCTAATTAAAGTTAAAGAGAGATAGCTTTACATTGTTCTGGCAACAATGACACAGGTCCCTTTCAGACAATGAATCAGTCTACATAATGTTAATGAGTGGATTGGTCAGAACTAGATTACAGCTGCTGATATGCATTGCAGAACAAACATCTTTCATTAAACACTCAGCTACACAGAATGAGGCTTAAAGCTTTAGAGCAGGAAAACTGAGGTTAGTCTATCAGCACTCCAAACTATATTTTTACAACTTTATAAAGTTTACTTTTTTAACATTGGTCAAGGAATAATTCTTTACTTTGATTTACAGAGGTATTTCCATCGTATCCAAAAATGGAGATCAAAGGGCTTAAGGAGAAAATCAGAAAAACACTAAGGAAAAATAAAAAGGTGGTTCATTTGGGACAAAAGCAACAAATCTACAGTACAGTTGTCACATCTTAGAGATGCAACTTTGTCTGTGAAAAGGGAAAGTAAATGATTCCACATAAAGAATGGTCTGTCAAAAAGAACAGGGGTTGATAGATTAATAACAGAGCTGATTCTTTTTAATAGTAGCCTTTAGCACCCTTGGACATTATCACTGTACCAAATTATGTCAGACAAAAACTAATTTTGCCTCTTTAAGAGACAGATACTGAGCAAAATTGCCTCTCAATAATCCAATCCCTCAAATAATAAAGGTAATATGTTCTTCAACTGTCCATGGGTGACATAATTTATACAAGCCTCAGCTTTGAATCTGAATATTTTACACAAAAAAAAGGTGAGTGAACCCTAAATATCCTGGTAAGACCCATAAAAGGCTGCAAGGAAATAATCAGGACAACACAAGGTGCCATAAGGTCCATAAAGGCAGCAATAAGCTGTCAAACTGTTGCAGGTATATGAATAGGATGTTAGCCTGCTGATAATTGCCTACTTTTTGGAGAAGGAGCTTTAAAATCAATGATTTTAAATAACAAAATGTTCCAAGATAGCTGATATCTCATAAAAATATACTGACCCCCCCATGGGAGATAAGATCTAGAATGTGTCTAAGCTGATGTTTTAGTCAACATACAGATGATATCAGTCAGAAAGCAAGGTCTTGATAGAGGTTAGGGAAATATTGCAATTTTAACTGACTAAAAGCTAGTCGTGAAAAGAAATAAACTCTACAACAAATTTTGAGTTCATTTTAATTAAATCCTTATCATATTTAAGATGGAGGTTAAAAAAAAACAGCACGTATGCGTTAGCTTCGCAATTTCGGACAGTTAGGATTCCTCTGTCAAATCAGGATCCCAGGAAACCGTCTTATTTTCAGCAGGTGACAATATTTTAATGTTGTCTTAATTGACAAAAAAAAAAAGAAATCAAATGTAGACATCTGCTTGACCATAATGCTGATATCTGAGTCGTGTCAACAACAGGAAAATGGATAATGTCCCTTCGAAGCCTAAATCTATTTAGACTCCTTGCTTGAAGGAGGAGACTTTAACAAAAATGTGTTCTTTATCCCAAATGAATTGAATTAGTTTATTACCTACTATTTCAGAGTTACTGTCTTTAGTATCTCTGCTTCTTTTTCTATGTCTGCTTCTGTCTCCTTGAATCCCAGTCAGACTCAGCAGATGGCCGCTCACACTGAGCCTGGTTCTGCTGGCGGTTTCTTCCTATTAAAAGGGAGGTTTTCCTCTCCACTGTCGCTACAAGCATGCTTGGTGTGAGTGATTGCCTTCGAGCCAATGAGTCGGTGCAATCAACTGGTTTCCTTAGAAAGAAAACTTTGAATAAATGTAACTGTCTAACTGTATGGTTGAATTGTCTCTTTAAATTGCCTTGAGATTATGTGTTGAGAATTGGCTCTATATAAATAACTCAATTGAAATGGCTAAAATTATGAGTCTCTTTCACTTTGATTTCCCGGGACAGGAAATGAGATCTAAGATTTAAGGGGAAGGATCTCTACATGAGAATTGGACATCACACTAAATAGGAGGGATTGAACTGAAAGTTGTTTACAAAAATTTTTGTAACAAATATTCCTACAATGATGGGGATGGATATCCTGAATACCCTGAAACACATTTGTTTGCTGGAATTTACCGGTTGAAGCGCTATTTCTTCTTTCTGGAGTCTCTCTGGATGCAGTTTACATTAAGTATTAAATTCATATCATTAGAACCTAAAATTACATGTACAGTGACCAAGATGATTTAGCCCACAATCTCAGAATAAATTCCCAGACAGGTTTTTGACAGAAGAAAAATGTGAGCATCTTATAAATACAGCTGGGTGGACATATGTGTTGCAGAAAGAAGATCTGGAGAGGGTTTTTTTCTGAAAACTGATCCGCTGTGCGGCCTTCCTGCGCACACTTCAAGTCTTTAAACAAATCATGAAACACGCTAAAACACACACAGCACACACAACGCCAGTCTCTTTTCTCCCACTTTCATTTGCTGCTGGCTTAATTACTCACTTAACACAAGCACCCTCAGTGAGAAAGCATTACAGACCACAGACAAGTAAACACATTAAAACATCAAACACGTTCCACTCAAACACTCACAGAGCAATCGGCGCTTTTCATACAGGCGGAAAAGGAAAGATTTTGAAAAGGCTGTACCTTTGCTTTTAGCTAGAAGAGCAGCAGCAGGATGAGGAGGAGGGAGAGGAACAGAGAGTCCACAGCCGATACAGGCCAGGCAGGGAGGAAGAAGAGGACGAAGAGTAAATTCATGGGTTAAACTCTGTACAGAGCATCCTGATTTTAAACATACAAACACAGCAGGTCAAAATGATTCATAGAGCAGGAATCACAGAACTGATGACCAAATTAGAAAAAAAAAATGTTTTGTTTAACTTGAGCAGCATAGAAGCGACACAAACACATGCAGGTACTCTGTTCTGCAGTGGACTTTAAATGACATTAATTTGTCATTTATCATAATCCTTGTTTTCCATAGATCTTTCCTACAGCAATAAATGAAAAAAAATATATACTACAACCAACAAACAAAAAACAAAAAAAAACTCCTTAGGTCCTTGTTGGTTAAAAACAGCTCAAGTTCAATTTGATCTTTTCACTGTAATTACTGTAAACGCTTTCTAATGACATATCTCTATTTTTCAACACATTTGGCTTACATTTCAAATATTAACTACTGAATTGGGTTCTGCACCATTCATCTTTACCGTTTTTGACAGTAAATAAGCAAAACTAAGGTATTTCAAATTAATTATTTGATTCTGTGAGGACACTCCAGTCACACAGGAGCCTGTTTGGACATTTAGAGATTTTCCTCTACTTGATGTATTTTTTTTTAAGAGATAAAAAAATGAAACATTTGCAAGAAGCAGTTTTATTTATTTATTTTGTATTAAAAGTGTCCTGCAAACACTCCTTTCACAGATCTAAGAAGTGCTAGTTTAAGGTACCACTTAACTTTCTGCACACTGAAACCGATGGAAATTAGTGGTAGTTCACATGCCCTGATGGATTTGATAAAGCAACCTCTTCTTTTTTTTATTAATTTAATTTAACTTGATTAATCTGCATCCAGCTATTCTAAGATATGAACTTTCTTTACTACTTTTACATGCAAAATCAATGTACTAAAACTAGAGAGGCTTGGTAAAGTCATAAGAGGGTCAAAAGACAGAGAGCCCACAGGAGCATGCACTCTCTTGCATGCATGTTTTCCTAATCTTTTGAGTCCAAATCAGTTGTATGGTGGTTGGCAAACATTCAGCACCAAAACACAAACTGAGCTATTCTAATATTCATCCCTGATGATGGAAATACATTTTTGAATGCACTAAACTTAGGGGATTTGCCTTGGTTCTGTTTAATGAGCAAAACTGAGTCAACAATGAAATCAATCCAAAAATAATTTAGAGTCAAAGGTGAGGTTATCTGAGAACTAAAGTTTGTTTCAAACTTCTCCACAAAACAGAACAGAATATCCAAAGAAGCAGTTACTCCCAAAGAACTTTATGGGCTTTTTCCTCACGAGGGATTATAAGATGTAACAGGACATGAAGGGACCAATTAGGATCCTGTCTGTAGTAATATGACGCTTGATCTTGTATATATAAGTCGTAAAGCGAATCTGTACATTTTCTGTTCCCTTATTAGGTCAAACTATCTTCTATGGCCATGGTTTAGCCTTAGAGATAGGGTAAAGAACTCAGTTTTCCATAGGGGAACATAGCTTCGACCCATCTGCATCAAAACAACTCAGCTGACATATCTATACCATCTGATCAGGATGCATCCTAGATGGCTTCCTTTAGAGGTTTTCCATGCAACCGTCATAGGGAGAATATGCATGGGCAGACCAAAGATGGATGGGGGGATATTTTCTATTCAGGTCTGGGAACAATTTGGAATCCTCTTGTAAGAGATGAAAAGATGAATCTATCCCCTGAGAAATTAATCTAATTCCTCAAATGAATTTCACTATGCTTAAACCATGCTCTATCTCAAAATGCCATCAGTATTTAAATGTATCTTTTCTTAAGGTAAATTTAAAATCAATTCCTTTGTTTTATTAATCTAAATCTAAAAGACGTCCCTTCTAGTAACATTTTTACCCTTAACTTCATAACAAATATAAATTAAATTAAGTTAATCTATTTAGTTGTAGTGTTAGATGGAAATAAGTTCCTTTTGAAATTTCTTTTCTCTTTAATATTCTTTGCATCTCTAAAAGCCACTTTTAAAAAATGCATGAACTAAGAAAAAAGAAGAAGAAATAAATAATATAATCTTTTGAGTGCAACATTTATGATTATTTTGTAGAAGATTCATCCATCGGAAGACAGCAGATTTGGCTGAACAGAGAACAATCCCCATTGGATTCTTTCTTATGACACATCTTAGACATGTCTCTGTGTACAGAACCATGCACTTCCATACACAGTTCTAACCAAAACATGCAGCTCCACACCAGAAACACAAACAAAGTACATTTTATAGAGAGGTAAAGTGGGCGTACCTTGTTCTGCCATCATGTGTGCGAGGCCTTTAGAGGAAAAGACAAGGAAGTGTAAGAGAGAAAAGGAACACGCAGCTTCAATACTCTTTGGTATTGGGATGAAACATGCTTTCAGAAGGGAAAGCATAACATCCAAACACAATCAACGTTAAAAGCTTCCATCTCTGAGAAGGAAGCTTCAGTGGAAAAAACTCACACTTTTAGAAAACACTTAAACTGGGAAGTCAGAATCAGAACTGACCTGATGAACCAACTGATATCTGCTGTGAATGTAGGATTTTAGGGGGTAAAAAAACAAGTTTTTAACAGTGTCTTTATCTTGAAGTAAGAAAATGGCGAATGTCTTCAAACAGTGAACACTGCCTGGATAAGGACCTTTATATGTTTGTCTCTACTGTCAGAACTTCTACTGGTATTCAGTTCAAAGTTTCTCTGTTAGTTTCTACAAAAAAACATCTCTTACAGACTGAATTATTATTTTGAACCTATAAAATGGTAATGAATCTTAAAATGGCAAATGTGCACAGCTGCAGGTAAAGGTTTCTGATTTTCATCATAGGGCACTATTTGTTTTAACCCCTATCATGTTGTTTAATCACTCATTTGAATTGGTTGGTTATGGAGCACAGATATAAAGCCTAATAAGAATGATATCAAAATACTTGTGAAGGAAGCCATTTTAAAGGCTAAATATTTACCTGCTTTATTCATTTCAAAATCACTTTAGGATCATTATCATTGAGTTTCAAACATCCAACTGATGATCTAGGTGGGATACAAAGACGTTGGATACGTTCTGTTTCATGATCATTCCATCCACTTTGTAGAACAGGACAGGAAATAGAGCCCATAGTATGACATTACCTCTGCCATGCATGACACTTGATACATATTCCTAGATCTCAGGGTGTCAAACATTAATTTTGTTATTTTGGCCTAATGGCTGTCTTTATCTGTTCTATTTACAAAAGGCTTTTATTCCTAGAAGACATCTAGCTTTTGTGCATGGGAAACTCCACTTGTAAGTCTAGCATGAAGATGTTAATTAAGGATATGGGAATTTTCTTTTGACCCTTTAGTTAATGGCATCAAAAAAGGGGATTCCATACTCGACTTTGCTTTTATTTAAGAGGGATAACATATATTTTTAAAAGATTTTATGTGTAACATATAAAGAAGTGGGACTTCTGTAGCATTGTTAATGAATCTGCAATTGTTTAGAAATGGCTACAAATTAGCTTTGCAGCTTGTGTAAACTTCGGAATTCACTTCAGTGGTCTTAATAAAGTAATTGTGTTGTTATGAAAAATTTAATCTTCATTTTATGCTGGAAACTGCACATAATTATTGATAATTGATAAATAATTATTTCTAGAGCCCTTATCAGCCCTTAAGGCATGAATGTTTAAATATGAGCCTGTATGCCTGTATAATGAGATAAAATCATGAACAAATGTAAGTTTATAAACTCGGATAGTGTATTTTGGATTTATTCCAGCTTTATGTTGTATAGATAAGTTTAGCCTGGAAAATCTTTGGCTCATATGAATCTAAAAAACAGAAAAGGAACTATAGTATCGAGATCATGGTGATTGGAAACCTATGTAGCTGTACATGCTAGACATATACTGTAGGTCTTAAATTTAATTCCAATTTCCAGAAAAAGACAACTCAGCTTTTTTTGTCTCACTGTGGTACAGTGAGACAGTTTTTTTCAGAACAGTTTTAGAAGAAATGTATTTAAAACATTTCTTAAGACATTGTTCTTGGTTTACTCAAAAGGTTACTGATTAATAATGCAACAGTTGATAACAAAAAACTTAAATCCAATTTAAATGGCAGATAGAAGTCCAAAATAATAAGTTTCAACCCAGTTCCAACTAAAAATAAATGTCTTTACCGAAAATGTTTCCCATTTTAGGAGTATGATAAAGCTGTGGATCTCCAAAAAGAAACCCAATGATTTTTGTTTATAAATGGGGAACTGCACAATATCTTCTGTTCTCAATTATTTCATAAGGTTTCCCTTTTAACTCACCTGGTATAGTCTTGCTGACCCCTGCAATAAAAGGAGACAGAGAAAACAAGCAAAGAAACCAGCGTTAGAAACACACTTTTTACTTGCATGATTAATGTCATGCAACTGTTCAAACACTTTTCACTCAATGCAAATGGTCGGCACTTTGCACAAACATTTGCATCTGCTTTACAATCTAAAAGGCTTCAGCAGTCAGGAGATTAAAGAGTGTATGTACATTTTTATGAAATTTAGAACAAAGACAAGTAATATAGCTTTGTGCAACTGATTCATCATTGAAATAAATTCAACATTTGCTAAAAAGCAATTTTATTCACCATCCAGTTAGCTGAATTGAAAGACACACTTCTGAAGTTTTTGTGAACCCAAGACTCTTACAGAAAAATCATTCATTTTATATCAAACGTTGAGCTTTGGTGCAGCATTTGTTGGCATTTGACACCGCATCAAACTGGGAGTTGCTTTTTTACTTTGTCCTCTTAGAAGCAACATAGCTGCAGCCTAAAATGGACAGTAATCGACTTGAGATGCATTAAATGTTCGGAGCATGGACTAATTGGGCATGCGATGGTGTTAATGTCTGAACACAAGCAGATGGTGGTTGATTTGGTATGCATTAGATATTAATTTAGTTAAAACTGAGCAGCTCCCACATGTTAGACATCCATTTACTTTGAGGAGAAGAGAGCTGGGTTTTTGTTGGAAATATCCCAGATTCCTTTGTGATTTTATAAACTTTTAGCATTGTTTGAGATTTAACTTCATTCATCATCACTCTTAACCAGGAATCAGCAGAATAAAATAATTCTTCAAAACGGAACTTTACCTTTTTGTCTTAAACTAAAACTTGAAAACCTTTCAGCTCATTTCAGATATTTTCATAATGTAATGAACTCTGTGAAGCTCTGTTTAGAACTGTCACTGGTAACCTTATGCAATGTTTTGAATTGCACATTGAATAGAACCAAAAGCCTGGATATCGTCCTATATATTAACACACGTAAATGAATCATAGGTTTTTTCTTAATCTATATTGACCTATCATTTTACAGGATAGAGGCTTGAGAGAGAAGGGGAAGAGCTTTAGAATAATAAAGATGACAACGACATTCAGGACTATAGTTCCTGATATCTTGCTCTCTAACTACTGAGCCACCAAGCCTGATTGCTTCTTTTTGTTAAATTATGACTGATTGTCTTAGTTACCACTATGAGTTCAGCATCATTTGAGTTGAGATTTAAAACCCGGACCAACTAACTGTTGACAATTTCAAGGAAAATGTAAAAAACAAACACTTTGAACATTAAATGTCAACTGGTCCAGAATTCACCACAACACCCTCCTCTAATCACATCACCCCTGCCCTAAAACAGCTTCACTGGCTTCCCATCGATTTCAGAATTATGATTAAAATTCTTTTTTTTTGCTTATCAGGCCATCCACAACCATATTTATCTGCAATGGTCCACACTGCTGATCCCTCTTGTTCCCACGGATCGTCTTCCTCTCTGCATATTACTGTTCCTTCCCCTCCACTGGTTACCATGGGCCCCAGAGCGCTTAACTGCTAGACTTTGGTTTGTCCCATTTTTCTCACTTTATACAGTAAGTCATATACTGAATAAAGCAAGTGAAAACAGATAAAGTTCAAAGAATGCATTATAAACAAAAGATTGGACAATTACTATCCAAGACCACTTTAAAACACAAGAAAATCTAAATCATAAGTAAAAAAAAAATCATAAGGAAAGTGAAAAAGTGAACAATACTGTAGATCTAGACTGTAGAACAAAATGTAAGGTGTTAAACCGTTATCTCTCTGAAAGTTAAGACAATTCAACATTGTGAGTTAAAAATGCATATGATGTAAATCTGGCAGTTTTCTCTAAAAAATATATATTAAGAGTCTAACACAGGTAGATTCTCTGTCTCCCTGAACAGCTGGATTTAGTTCCCCTCCTTGCAGCTCTGTCATGTTCTTCACCATCTTGACCTACTTCCTCTGACAATTTCCTCCCTTTCATTGTGCCTATTTGTAGTAGATGTTGGTGATACAGCAAGAGAGATGAAGATAGTAAAGCCATACATATTTAATCAAGGTAAGAGCCAGGAGAGCAGTCAGTGGCAGATATTTCGAATGCACACTTCCAGCTGCATGCTCAGGAAAGCCTTCCTTTTAATTCCACAAATATCTCACCATGTCAGACAAACTCGTGTTAATTGGTGGAATCATATTCCAAGTGAACATGTTCAGATCTTCTTTAACTGTTAAAAGGTGAGGTAAGAATATTTTGGGATTAGAGTGGATTATTCAAAGGATTATTGATGATGGGCTGCAGAATTCTGGAAAGCACATTCAAGACACATTTCACCACCTGTGGATCCTTAACAAAGGCATCTGCAAGTAAACATACCAATCATGTTAATCTTCATTGTAAAAGCTTCAGCATCTCAAATTTCAAATGTTTCATGTTGATATGAACAGAAGGACAGCTGGCAGAACAGCAAGCAAGGAAGGCTGGCTGTGGCCATTTGGTCTCCATGGCTGTAAAACGGAACAGGTTTGGAGGCGGGAATAAGAGTCAGCAGCATTGCTGTTTTTTTTTTTTTCCACTTTAAACAGTCAGCAATATGATGGCAGGTATTGTGTTTAAATGGCTACAGAAAGTTCATGCTGGCAGTCTATTACTTTTTCTCAAAATAAGAGCTAAAACCCAAAAGAGCTTACACTAACAGCTCGGGTTGTAGTGTGCTGCTTTATCTTGTTAAACTCTGTGAGCTGAATCCTACCAACTATGATTGGTGCTGCTTTTCTATGAGCTCCATTTACCTACATCAAACATTTATACAAAGTATTTTTGCACGTCTTAGAAAAATACAATTTCTAGCATAGGAGCCTCTTTCAAAGAGGTCAAAGTATCTGTAGGCACTCAATGAGTTTTTTTTCTTAAGCCAATCCCAGTCACTAGGCACCAACCTCTTACACATATTACATACTGTAGAAGTTCAGACATGTTTATTTATCTATTTTATAAGGTAGTAACAAAACTAAATGTGGAAGAATTGATGTGTTGTAAATACTTTCCAGTTGTTCAGCATTGTACAACTAGGGGCCAAAACAGCTCTGTATCTATCTTAGTTAACATGATAGATACATTCTAAAAATTGCCTAAAGAGCTTCAAATTTCCCTCTAGGGAATTTTCCAGATAATCTGAAGCATCCAAATGTTGGAATGCAGTGGTAGACAACATTTCTAGATTTCTCTAATTGTTGCTGAAAGTCAAACTGAAGTGTTAAAATTTAGACAACTCTCCAGAATACAGTATGTGGCAAAAAGGAAATTGGCTTAAGCTTGATTACTGACATTAGCAGATTTTAAAATATCTTTATCATTTCTGCCTGTTTTAATATAGTTCACAGGAATGTGCACGTTGTCACAAACTTTAAATAGATCTTCCCCGACTGTGCATCCAGGTAATCTCTTTTGTCTTTGGGTATTTCTCATGTTTCACATACGAAAAATGATTTTTAACAATTGTAAAGCCGTATTTTGCAGACTATCAGTTATTCTACATTATCCCAACAGCAGGCGCCCCACCAATCCAGTTCTCTCAGCCTCATTAAAGCTGTTATTTATCCCTTAACAATAACTAATCTAAATTCTCACAGGGCTGCTTAGGTTCCCTGCTTCCTGTCACCTATCACCGCCTCGCAGGAGGCAGCCAGGCAGCCAGGCAATCAGACGACAGATAGAGGGAGAGCTAGACATAAATCTGGAGCAGGAACAGGTTCCAACATGGAGACTGTAAATCAAGGTAAGGAAAAGCAGGCCATTATCGTACGAGGGTCAATGGTGCAGCCACTATGAAGCAGTGCTGAGTCATGCATCATGTTCCAAGGCGGTAGAAGGAAGCTGGTTATTGAGATGGGAAACCACCAAAAAGAATAGATGCGTAGAAATAAAAGTTAAATGAAAATATCCTGTAGTAAAAGATGTCAGGAATGTTTCATCCTGATCGGGTAAAGAAAAGTGTTTAGCCACAATTTGAAGTAGCACCAAAGCTAAGGGGTAGTAATCAAAAAATTAATCTATAAACTTCAGGAAAATTTGCTGCCATGTTTTAATATAACTTAATTTTTATTAACTATTACCTCAGTTATACGAACTTACAGATGATTATTCTTATTTAACAGATTAATCCTATAAATATTTTTATCACATTTCATGCATTTGCATGTACTGCACTTGCATTGCATTTCAGAGTCAAGGAGCCCTTTTACTCTGTCATAATTAACCATCATACTGCTTATCAAATGTCAGGTGAAACCAGATGCATTTCCACATGAGGAAGTAAAGGTAAAGCATTTTAAGTTGCAAATTCATCTTGACTAAATAGGCTGGTTTCAATTATCATTCTTGCTTAGTGATATTATGGGACTTAACCATTTATACTCTATGTCTCTGCTTAAAAATAAAGTAATTTTTTTTTATCCGAATGATGGGGTTGAAAGTCATGTCAGGACTGAATAAAAGGGAAACAGTGAGGCAATTATTTATTTTTGACCATTCAGTACTTTTGCATTCGACCAGGGTGACAGTATCTACTGGTAGCATGAGGCGAAACCTGGACCTTGCATAGATTGCACAGTCCAACTCCACCTGAATGGTTCATCAGTATCTGCCATTTCCTGCAGGTTTGCTGTCTCCCATCACTGTCTCAAGACTATGGAGGAGATTCCAGCAGTTCCTTAAGGAGACCTAGACATTGCCCTCAGAGGTCCTTGACCCATTAGAAGGCCCAGTATCTGCTCCTTTACGAAAGGAGTAATACGTACTTGTACTGTAATGTCATAGCCCTACAGAGTTATCTTCAGTGGTCCACAGCTGGCAGTGGCTGTTTCTCAATTAATAAGAGCGCGAGTATGGACTTGTGTCCTTGTCAAGTATGTTCTTGAGAAGAACACAGGAAAGTCTGGACTCTGGGAGAACGGGAACACATAGCATAAATATGGGTCAACTGGAACAGCAGCGTACTCGTGATGTCACCACTCGCTCGGCTCGTCTGGAGTTCATTTCACCTCCTGTAATAGTCTCTAGATAATAATCAATTCTGACTTTTCTCATTTATTGGCGGAATAATAACTAACATCATAGCCATCATAGTCAGCGGTACTTCACACACGGCCATGCGGAGAGAGGGCTGCTGCAGAAGGGCTGCAGTTAGCCCTGGCGTTATTGTGGGAGTTCCGCTGGTTGCCGCCCTCCTCTCAACTTCGGAAAAAAAAAAAAATTATTACGCATTAAATCAGTAAATGGGCCATATAGTGACACGTTAAAGTATAATGTTCTCATCTCAAATCATCTTAAATGTATTTTTATTGAACAGGAACAGAAAAGATCATTTTTAACTGAATACTCTGAGCTCTGTGAGCTCTCCATTGAAAGTTGCTGCTGCTGCTGCAGTGCATGCTGGGAAAGCTGTCAATCTCAAGAACGAAGTCTACTCTGATGCATGATGGGTAAATAGGGAGGGGCAAGAACAACACCCGGGGACTTTGTCCGTTCTCGGTCTGCTGTTCTTGTGAATTGGAGCAGTACTAGGGCTGAGGCTGATGACGTTTTTCGAGTACACAAGCACATGAGAACACACCAGTACACATACTGAGAAACGGGCAATGTCTCTGACCACTGGTAACAGGCTTGATGATGGTGGCCTAGGAGGGCCATGCTTAATGCCTGGAAGCCCTGAGCTTGACTGTTTTGTTTGGGGGTTTTTTCTTTCAAAAAAACATCTAAATTTGAATGTTTGGAAGTGCTTCCCTGTTCATTTCACAGATGACAGCAGGTTAACTCTGAGCTTATGTAACAGACATAAAAGGTATGTTACACGTTACATAATTCAGCATCATTAGGCTAGTGGTGGGTCAGTGTTGCTTGGGGAAAGCTTATCCACTGAATGATACATACACGTTAAAAAGAAAAACAATGGCAACCTGACTGCCATTACATAATGGGATTAAATCATTATATCCTCTGTTAGACCCTTCCTGGTGCAGTACTGGGTACCCTCCTGTTGTGGGTTCCCGGCTTAATGTTTATAAAGTTTTAAAGGATAAAGTTTATAAAGTTTTAAAGGATGAAGGAATTGATATCACAGACTGGCCTCAACCCTCCTCTGACTTAAATCCATTACAACATTTACACAGTTTTTTGAGGTTTGGTGGAAGTTAGCTGAGAACCCAAATGCAGAGATGAGTTCTTGTAAATCTAATTCGATGTAGGGCAAAATAAACACAAATCCGGCTACAATAAACTAGAAATCAAACCCAGGCAAGGAGAAACACATGGTGATTGAAGAGATGAAGAGAAACCAGCACTAAGGCTACGTTCACACTGCAGGCCTTGATGCTCAATTCAGATTTTTTTGCGAAATCTGATTTTTTTACGTTGCCGTTCATATTTCCAAATATATGCGACTTGTATGTGATCTCCTGTGTGAACTGCAGTCATACAACGCAAGTGTCCCGCATGCGCAGTAGAGGACGCAATGACTTCACAGGCAAGCATGCTCTTTTTTTCCGGAAGTAAACATGGATGGCAGTGCTGGCGCCCATCTAGCGGACTTTTCCAACCATAAAAACACAATCTTTTCAATTTGGTTAATCAGAAATACTGCTCTCCGCATCATCATCTGCCATGGTTGTTGTTTTTCTTACCACTTCTGTGTAGCAAGACGCATAATAGTGACCTTTTTCGGGTATTAATGACGTTCAGGTCGGATGAATCCCACCTGGCCGTTCAGACACAGGTCGCATTTGTAAAGATCAGATTCGTATCGGATTCAGGACCACGTAGCCAAGTGGCCTGGGTCGGACTGGAAAAATCGTATCTGTGTTGTTCAGACTGCCATAAAAAGATCATATCCAGGGCATATGGGCAAAAAAATCGGATTTGGGTCACTTCAGGCTGCAGTGTGAACGTAGCCTTTGTAACTGCACAGGAAGAGTATACATTGGTTACAGAACAAAGACTGGGCTTAATCAGCTGATAGGGAGCAGGTGTGGAAAGAAGCAACGAAAAGGTAGGGGAAAGAAGACTGGCACAAGGCGGCACGGAGAGCGACACAAAAAACACAAAACTGCTTACATACAACTATAAAACAACTACAATGAGAAAAAATGGAAAAGAAAACAATTACCAAGAAAATACAGAATGGCATAAATAAAAATGTAAAGAAAAACTCAAAAAGAAACTTAAACAGAACCAACAAGTCCACAAAGGGCAGGATCATGACAAGTTCATTGATTGATTCCAGCCACAGCAGCATGTATAACAGAATGGCTAAAAAAATGAAATAATCCACGCACTGCCAGGCTTAGTTAACTTCTATACCTAAACATTATTGAAATGCTTTGTTGATACCCTGATATAGCTGTGAAGAAAAAAATGATGTCTCTACACACCAGTAAACTAAAGCATCATTAAAAAGTAAACCAGGCAAAATTTTCCTCAACCCTGCTGTAAAAAAAAAAAAAAAAAAAAAAATAATTCAGACAACTGATACTTACAGGTGATAATCTGTATGATAACCTGTAGTTTTGGATCTATTGTTTAAATTCATACACATTAAAATAAAATAAGAAACAATAAAATCATGACAAATACATGTCCCTTGGGAGGTAACCACGTCAGTATAATGCTGCAAATTTAATCAGCAGACAAATGAAAGATGAAAAAAATATAAAACATGCTGGATGAAAGGGGTCATAGAATGCAAAACAGAGTTTACATTGTCATAGATGAATAACGATAGTTCAGTGGGTGAAATGGACGTACAGAGAAGTTCAAACCCCATCGACACCTCTTTTCTCTGCAAATCTCACAATTCTAAACTTCCACCATAAAACGAGTGAATCCAGACGAAGCCCTGAGTTTAAGTCAATTTGGGGATGTTGCCTTATAAGGTTCTGGCCTGTACTGTTGTTTGTTAGAACTGTAAATTTAGAGTCATATTTTTATATTACTGGTTTTATATATTTTTTACTATTTTTCAAGGCTGCACTTGTATTGTCCAGAAAGCTGTTCCAAACGAAATTTCTTTTTGTTTTACAATTGTGTAAACAAAATGACAAATATACCTGTCTAAGTCTAAGTCTTTTGTCACGCCCCAAAATTGACATACAGACCAGTCCACTGGTTCACTGGCCCAAGAACATGATGTAAGATGTAATACACCAGTTTAGCTGTTTAGCCTACAGTTGGGTTTACTTCTAGAAGAATTACAAAGCAGGCAGTTCCTCTATTGAAAATGAACCAGAACCACGGACATGAATTTTCCCAGTCTTCACAAGGATTGGAAGACCTGACAGGCATGGATTATTTTTGTGTATCAGAAGATCCCTGCAAAGTTTGATGCTCAGCTGTTCCTTTGCTCTAAGCATTTTAAGACAGCTTTCAAAATCTTGGACAGTTCATAGCAGGATTTGCTAAACTTATTTTACTGAAACGAGGGGCAGTTCCGACCGTAAGGCCATCACAACTGCAAGCTGTAAGTACTATTTTGTCGCTAAACTGTTGATAGCAATGCTAGCATATCTATGGTGACCAGATTTGGGTTTCTGAAAAGGAGGACACTGACTGGACTGGACCGGACATTCGAACCAAGCCATCAGCTCCGGGGATGGTCCAGGTCCGGAGCCAGCCAGGGGACGGAGCTACTGAACCCAATCCGGTGAGGCTATGCTTCCCCCCACCTGCCCCGTAAGGCAGGCAGGGGGAAGCACGGGGCCGCGGCTACAATCACCGGGCCGGGTTTGGTCGCACCGTCCCTCGCTGGCTCCCTCACTGGCTCCCTCACTCCATCCACCGGGGTTCCTGGACCAGCCCCGTAGCTGTCGACTACAGTTCTGCTGCACTGTAGTCGACCAAAGTCCCTGACGATTTTGTAATTCCCGCTGGACATTTTTTTAGGTATGAA
Organism: Cyprinodon variegatus; assembly: GCF_000732505.1. NCBI lineage: Eukaryota > Metazoa > Chordata > Actinopteri > Cyprinodontiformes > Cyprinodontidae > Cyprinodon > Cyprinodon variegatus. Next base: position 28,756 of record NW_015151086.1, on the reverse strand, counting down.
AAGTAGGACATGTCCAGGAAAAAGAGGACGTCTGGTCACCCTACCATATCAACAATTCGATGTTTCATTGAGTGAGTGCTTGTTGCTTTGATGCATCTTTGCTCAGCAGCTTCGCTCGTTGTAAACCAACCAATCAGCACACAGCTTATCTAAATATTCATGAGCATACCATAAAAGGAAGAAAACCTGTCGTTTCAGTCTAGGGCTTATAACCAGGCATGCATTAGGGCTCATAGAACAACAAATATGACATTTGCAGCCCCAAAAATGTTACACACCCTATTCAGACACCTTAAGGACCAGCACCAAATACCCTATGTAATCATTTTATGAGCCCTTTAAAAAAAAAAAAGGCTTTAAATTCCAGATTCTCTGGCCTTTTCTCTGCCTGCTAAGGATCTGGAAACCATTCAAACTGTAAAGGTATATTCCACATTTAGCGTAGAAGAAGGGCCACATAGAAAGATATCAAGAGAAGAAAAACAGTAAAACAAATAAATTCAAACTAATCACATCTGTTCTAAATTAATTACAGAAAAACTTTCCCAGCTAAGTAGCATCGATTATTTCATAAGGCTTGAGATTATTGTGTCTCCTCAGCAACTGGAAGGCACCGATTTAGAAAACCTGAAGAATGTGTATTGATTGTGAATAATTACGCTCATGGTTTGAGGTTTTTTCCACGGCAGATCAAAAAAAGAGGTGCCTGAATCAGTGTTAATGTGCTGCCTGATTGCAATTTCACTGAATATTCTTAGCTCCCAACTCATCCAGCGACAGGAAGTTTCAGCGTAAAGCAGATGAAAGTCTCTGGTATTTGGCCAGCAGGGAGGGGAAACGAGTAAAAGGCTTTGCTTTTAATAGAAATCAATTTTAGTCTGCCAGCTGCAGAGCGAGTGAAACACACAGAATTCTCTGCACAAAGGGATGTAATATAAAAACACCTGCCATCTCGTGATTGGGTGAAGAAAGGAGGCTCAGGAGGCTTCATTCTCTCCAGAGGCACCCTTATCACTGCCTGCAGGACTGATGCCATTAACCTGGGCCTCCCTGGTTAACTGTGCTTTGATTAGCTTTCTGATTTTACAGCACAGCCAATACGATGATACCGGGTGAAAAAGCAGAAACAATCTACAGTAAGAAAAAGACACTGTGATTGAAAAAAAAGGTTTTAAAAGGTATGTAGTGTTTTTATCAAGCTTACAACCTTCAATAGATATACAAGTGTTTAAACTGTGATTTAAATATATATATATATATATATNATATATATATATATATATATATATATATATATATATATATATATATATATATATATATATATATATATATATAAAGAGCATGGTTTACCTTACATTTAAATTTTTGTAGTTTTTGTCCTGACCAAATCAGCGCTAATTTATCACTAAATACAACAAGTGCAGACTTTAATGTCACTTTTATGATTTTTCCACTTTGATCAGTTGTTGATTGGCTCCAGAACCAGTCTAAATCTTAAAAGTGGGGCTCTTCACTTTTTTCAAAAATATCAATATTTATCAATTTTTTCTCAAAACTATTAAAAATACAAAATGATCTTTAAAGTGCGATTGTGTCTCCTCGGTAAATAACAGTACCACTCTTTGTAAATCCTGAACTCCTGACCCAGACGTCCCACACAAAAATCCCAGAATTTTTCAAATTAAACATGTATTAAAGTACAGAAAGTAAAAACAGACAAAATGATTTTTCAAGTAAATACATTTTCAAAGCATATCTATCAGTTTCAAATATTTAATTCTAAAAACAAAAATAATTTTCAAACCAATGCATTTCATATCAAATTATATGAAAACCGATTCAGTTTGAGAAATGAAAGTTTTGCCTCTGGTTTCTGCCCATATTCCTGTGTTGTACACTCTGATTTAGAAAAGAGAGCCAATATAGATGGCAGAGGGGAGGAGCAGTGAAAAGTCACACGTTTCGTATAAAACTGCAAATCTGCAAAATGGCAAAGTAGAATGACCAGCATGAGCAGAGTTTATCAAATAAAACGATACACTATGAGACACGTTTGGATTCTAACACATGATGAAAAGCACATGATATGTATGATCTACTAGCAAATGAACATGCACCAGTTATCAATGTAAAAATTCTTAAATTTAAGCAAAACAGAAAAGTGATTGGAAATTACTGAATATATTTTTTTCAACAATTAAATGCAGTCACAGGAACCCTGTCTAGCTTAATGTGAAAAGGGAGGCAAAAATAGGTTGAAATATCAGTAACATTTATTAATAACTCTTATGGAACCAACCTATATTTAGACTCAAAACCACATTGGGGAAACCCGTTTTTGATATGCAACTCCTAAAATATAGTCCAACTGTATTCTTATCTCATTTTGTTTTTAAAAATCTTGTATCTGTGTATTGTCCACTTGATCTGTAGGGAGCCATATCAGAATCGATGGATTCACAGAGACATCGCCAAAGGTGAAAGTTCAGATCCATCAATCTGATGCTGTAACCAATTAACTAAAAAATATTTTCCCCTTATTGTCTGTAGTGAGACAACATTGATCTTCTGAGAGAACAGTAAATTGTTCAAATACATGCACCAAATGATTCAACTTGACCAGCTTATTATGGGTTTATCTTTCAATATTTGAATCCTCCAAGTTCTGGTGTAAAAGCCATCATCAAAACATTAACAGGAGGGCAAACATAATCATTTACAATAAAAGGTGGAGTTTCTTTATATTTTTTCAAAGGTTTGGAAATTATTCATAGTTTATCGGAAGGTAATAAAAAGCTGTTTAAAGCTCTGATTAGTTATGCTGATAACATGATTTGAAGGGGAGCGTGTTTCACAGTTGGAGCTCCAACTGTGCTCGACATGCATCATTAAAAAATAAGTGAAAAAACAAGAGTCTTGTCTTACCTTCATTACAGAAGCGGCCCTTGTATTCTGTTTTGGAGCAGTCGCAGACCGGTTCTCTGTCTATCACCATGCACGTTCCACCATTCTCACACGGGTTGACAGTGCACCAACCTTCTGACTCCAGGGGCACCTTTAGGCTTCCCAGGAACAGGGGTTGTGAGCTGCCAAACTTGAGGTCAGTAATTGTTCCCCTGAAGGGTTGCATGGTTCGCACCGTAGGCAGTGTAAGTGCACCATTGCGAATATCCTGAGGTACTCCACCCAGGAACAGGTCGCTCACTATTTTCATGAACTGGCGCTGAGGTTTCACCTCATCGGCTTTGGCCTGGCCGTCCAGCACCAGTACTGTACGCAGGTTATACCTGCTCAGCGTGGCGGCGTGCCAGCTGCCGTCATCCACCCTTCTGTCGGAAACAACTGTGGTCTCAGCGCAGTCAATGCTGAAGCGCAGCTGCAATCGACCCTCCACCACCCCCAGCTGCAGAAAGTCACAGTATCCTCCATCATCGAAGTACAGCAGCAGCGACTCTGAGGCTTCTGTCTTGAACTGAAAGCTGAGGTCACCGCGGGTGCTGGCATCCCAGCGGAGGTAGCGTGCCCACTGACCTGGAGTACCTAAAAATTCCAATCCCAGACAGGAGCTGAGGAATAACTGCAGTCTGATAGAAAAACCTACAAGATTCATAGCTGCAAAGAGTTAATCCAAGAAAATGTCCGACAGGGATTCAGTGAAATGGAAATCTGTTGAATTTCAGGAATCCAGTCTTTATTCGCAATATGTACGGAGATATATTCATATAGATATTTCTTATAAAAATATGCTTTTAAAGGGAACAGGGAGATAGAGGGATAACAGTCGTTGGTTAACAGTCTTAAGAACAAGAAATTGTCCAGACACTTCAAGGCAGTGATCGTGCAGAGGAAAACGTTTCTGTTTTTACGCTTTTTTATTCTTCAGAGCATCGTTTTTGGTGTAAGGTCTGAGACAGTGGTTTCCTCTGATCATCATGGAAAGTGGAATTTCCTCCATATTTTTCAGACGAGAAGTGGAGGTGTGAGTGGATCCATAGTTTTCTCTCAGTTTCATCACTGTCAGGGGAGAAAAAAAGTGGAAGATCAGAAAAGGGTCGTCACATTCAGGTTGCACAATCAATTTCAACGTATTTCCTTGATAGATCTCTTTCAAGTTTATAACTATTATGTGGGGAAAACAGGATGTACAGATACTACGGTAGATATAAGTTAATGTAACATTTGTATAGAACCTCATCTTAAACTAGTCAGAGAAAAAAACATTCAACAGCCTCTGTTAGCTTCTTCCTTTGCCAGCTGCCTGTTTCTAATTGGCTCAAAACCCAAGCAACGGTCCATGAGCCTATAAGGTCTCTCGGTCAAAGTCAGTAGGCCACACAATTACAGGGAAGACTGCTGATAAGACACTTGTAAAGAAGACAGTTATTGACATCCTTCACAGAGAGGATAAGCAGCTGAAGAGCATTGCTACAGAAGATGACCGCTCTTAAAGAGCTATTCCTGACACATTGTTAAAGTTAAGTGAAAAGACAAAGTCTGGTAGGAGCAGATGCATTAGCAGCAGGAATAACCACAGCTTTGAACAAGTCAAACAAAATCAATTAAAAATATAAGGTCCCATGGTCTGTGGGGGTACGGCAGAAGCACAGGCTCCATATTTCTTGAACTGCAGTGGAAAATTTCTGGAGCCTGAGTTAATTTGGGGAATCACATCAGTCGGTGCTGGTCTAATGTATTGTCATAAGCAATGCCATAACTATCGCTAAGTAGAGACTGCAGTTGCTTAGAGGCCCCGTCACTGATATCTGGTTGGCCGCCTACCAATGGCGTAACTATTGGTAAGCAGAGTATGCAGTTGCTTAGGGGCCCCCGACCTCTTAGGGGCCCCATCACTGACACCTGGTGGGCCCTCTATTCCATTGTGGACTAGGACGTCTCTTTGCAGATGTAATTGTGCGGAAAAATTCATCTTAAACCCACTTGGTACTTGGTTGATTGACCGGAAATTAATTATACCCCAACACATGATGGTGAGCTGTTTAAACACAATACCAATAGCAAAGCAGACATTTGTACTTTTAATTACTTAGTAAATAACTGTGTATAGTTCTTAAGAGGGTTGGTAAAAAAAATACACTCATATGTTTCAAAGTTCAATAAAGATCTTAAAAGGACAATGTATTTGAGTATTCTATTTTTTACAATACGAGTTGGAAGTATGGTTATCCAGAGTGCAGATTTCCTTCATATATACGTTAGGATTTTCGCTCTCATGATTTTCAAACATTGGCACTAACGTTCAAAAATCTGGCATAGATTAACTGTAATCTGATGTGTTCATAATTTGGAGCCAGTTAATATAGGATAAAAGATACTGCCAAGTAACGTTAAAATAGGCAATGGCGGAAATGTGGAGTCACTTTTTGAATTGGTTGTATAAAGCCCACAGCTACACTGTAACCTACATGTAATGTTGATGTAAACTCAAAATTAAAAAGGATCAAAAACTAGTGTTTAAGGTAAACGTTCTGTGGTGCAAGACTTTAAAGTTAGTACAACCAAAACTGCAATTGCATAAAAAATCTAAAGTGAAATCAAAACGATGGTTTCATCAGGTACACTTAATGTTTTGTGTTTATTGTAAGTTATGGTTAAGCTATAGAGCAAAGGTTTGCAAAGGGTTTTCTCTCCAACTAAATTAATAAAATTCTTTAAGGGTTTTGAACATGTTTTGAAACATTATCAACCCACAATGTTAACAGAGTGATTTAACTCTGAAACATGTTTCCATAAGTTGAAACCAACAATCTTTCATTTAGACACTGTTCCATTTTGTATAAAGAAGCTGATGTCAGGAGCAGAGGAAATGCTTTTAAATCCGCTGTATCAAGCCATAATAAGAACTGTGATGCTTTAATCATCAAAGGAAAAATGTTGATTTGATGTCATCACTCCTGTCGGAGACAGAGCTGCATTCTTCCTCCTCCAGAGGTTGTTTGGAGTTATCGGTCATCTGCTGGGTAAATTAGTCTCATTATTCTCATGGCACAGAATGACTATGCGTCAGCCAGGCAGACTGCCTTTATCTGATGACCAGACTGCAGAGAAAGCTTTCTGCTGAATCCAGCTGATTATTACGATGTGCAGAAAAACACAACTGCATCCTTAATCGGAGACATACACATGCTAATTTATGCATTTTATTTTTTATATGTAAAATGATTACGGTGACATTATTTATGACAACTATTATACATTTTCTGAGATTTAACATTTATTTTTTATTTTTGTAAAATTATTTGTGAATCATTTCAGGATTTTCTTATTCTAAGCCAGCAGATGTTTTAAAAAGTGCACATTAGGCAAGATCTGTCACAGTTATTTGCAATTTGACTTAAACCAATCAAAGAAGCTCTATAGTTTCTCGTGAAAATGTGGGATAACAAGAAAAGGATATGTGTCTGGAAAATTTGGTTGGATCTGACACAAGTGTCCTCTGTGTCCAAAATACTTATGTCCTGGATTGTGTCATACAAAGTTTTATGCTTTATAAACCTCTTGACAGTGGATTTGGATTTTGTTTCTGTGGGAAAGAATGATTTTTAATACCCACTTGAAGCATCTATTCTTTAATCTGAGTGGGTAATATCTTAATAGTCGAGAGCAGCCGTTTTCAGAAAAGGTCAAAATTAACTAATGTTGCCAATAGTAAAAAATGCTTAATATTTGCTTACAGGATGGTTATTATTTATGACGGTTATGTTTTTCTATTTAGCTTCATCCTTCAATGCTCTTCAATGTTTTTGAAAGACATGTTTTGTTTTCCTTGGATAACAACATTGTTTTCATGTTAGAGAAAAACAGCTCCCAAAAAATATGATGGAAGCCTAGTCCTCCATAAATGGATTGATCAGAATTGCATCATTATTTTCAACCTATTTAGTAATTTATTGTTTTATTAAACAAACCAAGTAAACTTTTGACTAACTGTATCCTCTTCTAAAATAAGAAATTTTTTTTTTTTCAATAGAATCAGCATTTTTAATCAGCCAGTAAAGGCCTTGTCTTGCAAGAAAAAGGCTTGTTTTGTCTTGTAGAACAAAATTTCATCTGCCTATTCTTTTGCACGGAAGGAATCAAATACCATCCTGTTGATGAATAGAAAAAAAAAATGCAGAGGAGGCAAAAGCTGAGCTGCAAACTACAAATTAAGCTGAGTCTGATAATAATCCACATCGGGTTAGTCCTGACTATTCACAGAATGCTATTTATAGTGGAGCATATACACGAGGGAACACCAGCCGACATTCAGTTTTAAAAAAAACCTTCTCAGCAGAAAAGAAAGCTTCAGTTTCCATTTCATCATTTTGGAGCCAAGAGTGTAAAACATGACAAAAGAGTCTCAGCAGAGGAAATCCTTCTGCCAGCTGTCTGGGGTGTTGCAGCACCTTGAAAATAGTTTGGTATGAGAGCTCAAAGGGTGTTAGGGATATTTTTCTTTATTCACAAAATTAATTGGTAGATGTATTATTTCAAGCAAAGGGATTGGATAAATGGAAAGAACAGATATTTTACTTCCAAACGCAATATTTTGGAAACACCTGATCAATACACTTTAATCATTTCTAAGATATACACAAAACTATGACACCAATTAGAAAAGGGAAACAAATGCACCATAGCATGGAGCTCTGTGCCAAACCTGTGGGATGATACCAAACAAGGCTGTCTGTGCTTCCAAAGGTTCTATTATAAGAAGATTTTGGTGTAAGTTAGGACATTTCCAGCATTTATTTACTAAAAAGTGACACTAATTGTTTTTTTTTTGTTTTCTTTAATCAAGAGAGTATAAAAATAAAGTCTTCCAAGAAAACAAAACAAAAAAATTAAAAAAATCTAAATTTCAAATATTTTAAATAGTAACTTCTCATAGCAAGAAAATTATTTACTATCAGTTTATTTAGGCGAAATCTCGATATCTCGATAATTAAATGCTAGAGAACCTAAAACCTAAAATCCTTCCAAATGATTCATGACGGGCTCTACTAATTTGTAGAATTAATTATTTATAATCAAGACTGCACTTTTTTTTTTCTTCAGAAATAAAGAAGATAGTTGTGCTCTGTCTGGTGTTTCAAGGTGAAGACACAGCTGAGTATAAATGTAACCTAGTTTATTTGCTCAACCTATGTTTTGACTTTCACCTATGACCATGAGGCACGGATCCTGACTGAAACAAAGAGAGCCTTGGTAATAGCAGCAAAAATTAACTGGTCTATATCAAAAGAAGTCTTTTGGCATCATACCTGGTTCCATCAGGGGTCAATATTATTTTTTGTTGAGTCTAATGTACTGTGTCTAAAATGGTGCAGTACATTTGTCTGCTGAAGTCAGAGAACTTAAAACCACATTTTTGACAGGGACAGGGGTTATGAAAAGGGGTGAAAAGGGATGAAAAGGGAGAATCATTGTGGTGGGCCATGATTGACAGGGGCCAAGAAGGGTCTGTAATAGAATTATACTAAAAAAATAACATTACACTTAGTAATACACTTACAATCACATGTTTTATTTACAAGTATTGTAACACTAAATGTATTTGTTGTGGAAACATTTCTCAGGGCTCATCAAACCCTCCCTGATTCTATTCATTCAAAAGGGTCAGAACATAGCAGTAAAGAGAAGGCAACTTTTCTCAAGGACAGTGGATGAAGGCAGAGTCATTTAGCTCACTACCCTTCCCTTAGTACCTCATATCTCTGAAGATATCTCCGGATTTGTACATTTCTATGATATTTTAGTTTAATAAAAGCAGGCGTTTGTTTTTAAACAGAAGAGTCAAACAGCAGCAGTCAGTCGGTCTCTTCACTTTATTTTAGAATTATTTTAATGGTTTAAAATGCATCAGCTATCACGGAAATAAAATGTTTGGTCAATAGTAGAAACAGAACATTTATAGTGTGCTGCCTCAGTGTCAGCTCTCAAGCAAATCAAAGACATTAAATAGCAAAAGTCGAATTGCCCCATATATGTGTTTTTACCCACAAATGTCATCACCTTTGTCTCTACAATTTTGGAGATAAGATATGGCTCTATCATTTTCTGAGAAAGGCTGAGGAAAGGCCAGTGGTTGTAAATGGGGATGCAGGTTTACTTATTTGACATGTGAATCTTTTGGCCCCAATATAGTACACCAAGTGAAGTCCTGGTGGGTTTGTTTTTTTGGTTTAACATTTGTCGATGATTTAGCCATTTTGTTTTTGCAGGTGGTGCCCACGCCTCAGAATAAGAAACTCCAACTTGAATGCAGCCAGAAAGTCAGGGGCATACCCAACTTCTAGATTTAACATGGAGGCTAATCTGGAAAAGGGATGGAACGGGTAAGGGCGGGGCTGCAGGGAAGTGGTCGTCGAGAAAGGTCTTTCTCGTCACACATCTTGTTTTGGTCTACCATGCTCAACAGCTCACCTAGTGGTAAAATTCTGCTTAAAGTTCCTTTAAAGTGTAACCTAGCCCATGTGAAAGCAAAAGCTCACACCAAACCAATTTTAAAAATGTAACCAAAGTGGTCAGTGCCAAGAAAGGCTGATAATGCATTCACACCAAACACAAAGTTTGTGTACGATTTTTCAGTTTTGTGTGCTTTTGTGTACCTGCCTTTTTGCTAGAAATATCACGTGGTGCGAAAACACAATTTGCACAGTGGATGAAAGGCTCCACTTCATCATCAAGTCTGCTGGTTGTCTGTTTCATTTCAATATGGTAAAGAGGGAGAACCTCCCAGTTTGGGAAGTTAAGGAGCTAAGGCAGGGACATGGCTGCTTTCTGTTGAGCTGAAGGTACGGTCAGAAAACTTCTGAGGCAGAGATAACCAGGACAACGCCATGCCCTCCTCTGGAGCTGCTTCTCCAATCTCGACCTTTGTGGTAGACTGGAGAAGCCAGAAAGACTGAGAGAGTGGAGAGGCACCATCTGGCCAAGGGGTAGTGAGGAATCAAAGGAGCCCTAAATTGCAGATACTGGAAATAAAGGAATCACAATCTTCGCCTCACTCTTCCTCAAAGCACTCCTGAGCCACACATGTTGATCGTTCGCGCCAATCACAGAATTCAGATTTGCTATGAACACACCTTAAGGGGCAGAGCTAACTGTAGTGATTACCAGTCGGGGTTTAGTGGGGTGTGGTCAAGACAAGTAAAAGTCTCAGCTAGATCAGCCTAGCCTAACTTTTCCAGGGGGATCACTTAGAAATAAATCTGGTATTTAATGGGATGATGCAGCTTGAACCAAAAATACAAAACATCACCTAACAGCTAAGAATACTGACTGGACTCTTGAATGCCCTGTAGATGGCTTGTACTTATATAGCGCTTTTTCAAGTCAGGAGACTTGACAAAAACGCTCTACACTACATTCAGTCATTCACCCATTCACGCACCCCCTCACACACTGATGGTAGCAAGCTACATTGTAACCACACCTGCCCTTGGGCTCACTGACAGGTGCAGGTGAAGTGTCTTGCCCAAGGACAGAACGACACTGAAAGTCAGAGCCGGGGCTTGAACCGTTGATTCAGGGCAAACCCCTACATCCGACGCTACTGTCGCCTCTTCAGTTCTGGATACAGGAAAAAAGACTAGAACTGTGAAGCTCTAAGTAGGATTTAACAGAATCAGGAGGGCCTCGGAAAAAAGCAACAATTAGTCATTCCTCATGATTAACCACCTTTAGGGAATAAAGCCCCCTCACCGTTTTTCATCTTTAAGCAGCAGCAGTTAAAAAGCTTTTCTTCATGAGGTTCTGCTGATCGCGGAGCCATTACTGCCACTCACAAGAGAAAAAACGTCTGTAGGTGAGGAGTTACTGCTGGTCACATAGCATAACAGTGTGAGGCTGATGTCTTTCTAATTTGTCTTGTAACACGCTGGACAGCTCAGACAGCAGAATGATGTAATGGGTTCAAGTTGGTGAACAGAATTTTACTCTAAAACAGTTCTGAGTTTTTCATCAATTCAACTGAGTTTATTTATATAGTGCTAATTCACAACATGTCATCTCAAGGCACTTCACAGTTCACCAGATCATACAGTCAAATTGATTCTAAGTTTTCTATCTAAGGAAAACCAGTTGATTGCATCGACTCATTGACTCAAAGGCAATCTCTCACACTAAGTATGCTTGTAGCTACAGTGGAGAGGAAAAACTCCCTTTTAACAGAAAGAAACGTCCAGCAGAACCAGGCTCAGTGTGAGCGGCCATCTGCCGAGGCCAACTTGGGATCAAGGAGACTGGACCAAAGTTTCCAAACAGTTCTGGATTTCTACAAAAAAGTCATGCTTTTGAACTTTGGGAGAAAGCCAAGTGTACCTAAAGAGAAGAGGTACCAGTACCCAAGAAACAGGACATTCCTTTGGTAATGGTTCCAACTACTACTCACAGTACAGCTTGGAAATGGAATGTGCATTTTATTTCTCATGGTATGTAGGAAAATAAGGACCTCAGGATCTCAAAATACATCCTTTAAAATTGCAGTTCTAGGGCAATGTTTTGTCAAAAATATAACATATTCAAAGCTGGATCTACTAGTATTATTAAAGTTCCTTGAGGCAACATCAGGGTTCCTACAGCATAAGGCAAGTTAAATTCAAGACTTTTTAAGACTTTTTAATGCCACTTGAAATAAAAATTTAAGACCAAATTCACAAGAAACACAAGCCTCAATGCTTGTTAACTTCCAGAGAAGTTTAAAAGGAAGTTTATATTCAATTTAATTTAGTTTATTTATATAGCACCAATTCACAAGACATATTCAGATTTAAGTTAGGATTTTCCTTTTTGTATTGGTCTAAATAAATGAAAAAAAAACTCAAAAATAGGGATTATATCTTTTAGAGGATAAACTAAGAAGCATGCATGATTAAACCTGTCTGACACATTTCCCTTTGCATTTCCAGATGGTTCACTTATTTTCCTCTTGTCTTTTAAGGCTAGTGTTAAAAGGTTCCTTTTCGATAAAGCTCATAGTTAAAAACAGAGTCATGTTTGCCCAGTCGCTGGGTGAGTAGAGGTAGGTGGAGGTAGAGCGATCTTGTGGGGGAGAATTTCAGTCTGGACAGACCTTTCTACTTGGCTCTACCTTGGCCTTATTAGTAATCTAATTTTATGTAACCTCATCCAAAATAGTTTGGTTATGCTGAGCTATTTTCTATATTTATGCTTATATATGCTTGGGCTGCTGGATCACATAGGGTCCACTTTCCCTCATTCTATCTCTATTCTCCCAATCTGCAGTTTTTGTCAAGTTCCACTTATAACTTTATGCTCTCTCTTCTTTTCCCATCAAAGGTGCTTTATCTAGCCTGTTCCTGTTCAGATTGGCCTCCATTCTGGATTGAAATCTCAGCTTTGCTGCTGTCATCAACATCGGTTTATAAATATTGGACCTTGGCCTATTTCCAGTGTAGGCCTGTCTCTTTTACTGTGACTAGCAGACTAGCAGATATACATAAACTGAACTGAATTGACTTGTCCTTTCTTCTAATGAGTTCGAAATCATCCATCCATCCATCCGTCTATCCGTCTATCTATCCATCTATCCATCTATCTATCCATCCATCCATCCATCCATCCATCCATATCACTTGTCCATCAGGACAGGGAGTTGGTGCCTTTCTCCAAAAGTAGTTATGATGTTAACTAAACAACATTTTTTTTTTCTTCAGACATATATGCTACGATCTAGATATAATTGTATCAAAGCATTAATCAACCTCTACAAGAGCTTTTATATGTTCCCAAATGGATTGGTTCTAAAAGTATGCCACCGCTTATTCTCGCTTCAAAAAAAGAAAAGAAAAAGAAATTGAATAATTAATTAATTAATCAAAATATAATAAGTAAGATTTGAGGTTACAATTTTGACTATATTTGCTCTGATTGTCAGTCAAAGTACCAGATTTCTATTTAGTTTGATACAAATTAGTTCAACAGCAGGATGACTGGGCAAGAAAAGCAAAGATAAAACAACACACATTTTAAATCAAACTGTTAAAGTTCTTAATAACAAGAAAAACATTCAGAAAATCATAATTTGATAAGGTAGAAAATCTCAGTTTAAGCATAAATCTGTTATCTACAGAACTAACAGAGGTTTAAAATGGTATAAATTTTAAAATCAAAAGGACAGGCAGTGCTAAGCCAGGAGGGAAAAAACAAACACTTTATTTTTTTAATTCAGTTAGTTTCTACCTGGAAAACACCAATACCTGGTTTTCTTTGATTTCTGGCCTGCAAATGACGATCAACTTATGCATATCTTTTAATTACTTTTCCTAGTCAGAATGGTAATTGGAGAGGAAAATTGCAGTAGGTTTTCTGATTTTATTAACAACAAGACTTTAAGGTACATACCACTGATTGATGCATTCAAGGAACAAAAATGGTTGAATTAATAATAACTTTAAAAAATAACAAACTAAAACTTTCAATTCTGGTCTCTGGCCATGTGATCGCTTTCTCTTTTGGTCACATAGTAGCATATCCACCCATTTTCAGACACATAGCCTGTTAGATCAGAGGTCTTAAACCCTGGTCCTCAGGGCCCACTGTCCAGCATGTTTTATGTGTCATCCTACCTCCACACACAACTTAAATAAATGGGTGATTAACAGACCTTCCCAGCCCTTGGAGGCTGCTGTGGAGGAAATGCAATCATTTGATTCAGGTGTGCTGAAGTAGAGAGCAATCTAAAGTATTTAAGACAGTAGGCCCTGAGGATCATGATGAAGACATCAGTGTTAGATGATAAAACTTTTTTATTGAACTATTTCTAATGTTGCCCTTTAGGATCAACTTTACTTTAGGTCATCTTTATGATCAATAAATTACAATTTTTCATATCTGAACACTCAACAGTATTTTAAAACTTTAGAATGTTAAATCTGTTCAGATTTGCGCAGATACTTTAGACAAACATTTTCTCATTTATCTCAATCTAATCCGACATATTGTTTAATCCTTAGACACATGAATCAAAATAAAAACTTCTTTGGTTTACACTCAAATTAATACTCGTTTTATGTAACCAAATGATACAGTTACACCTTTATTTTCTAACTTTTATCTTTTCTGCCGGTCCATTATTCAGCTTTCTATCGAGGCAGATCACCACACTCAAACACACACTCACTGGGATCATGCACATGTGGTGTAAACTCATGTTTACCAAAGCAGACATCATTTTCAGATGGTCTCATTGTGTCATGTTGCAGTGCGGCGAGCATCAGGGGTTAAAAGGCTAAACGGAATGGATCATTGTTCTCTTTGAAAGGCTTCTTTTGACGAGGCCCGCGGGGACAGGTCCACATCCATTGAGTGACAAAAGGCTGCAGCACTCTAGATCCTATTAACAGCCTTGCGAGTTTTTGAGTGTGTGTGTGTGAGTGTGTCTGAATGCAAATAAAAGCACCAGCAGGCCTCTTGTGCTTTAATAGGAGCCACTTGGTGGTATTTTACGGCCGTGATCAAACACTGCAGCGGTGACAAAATGTCCTCCACAGCGATAAGATCTCAGAGAGAACACGCTGCAGTTTGTCATCTTACACTGACGAGGAGCGTAGCTCACATCTCACTGCCGTGGAGTCGATTTTCTGCACCATCATCTAGGCAGGCCATGAGGAGGAGGCAGAGGAGGAGAGAAAAAACAGAGAGGGTGGAATGCTCCACCTTATCCACTCCCACTCTTCCTCACACCTCAGACAACCACCTTCAGCATCCAGTCTCCATTTTAGGCTCAGATCAGTCTGTTTGTGGTAGAGGAGACTTTTTTTTTTTTTTTTTTTACATCCTCCACACTGATACCTTCGATTATCAGTCTGTCAATCAGCCCAAAAAAAAAATTTTAAAATCTATCCTCAGGATGAGAAGATGGTTGAAAATCTGAATAAGGTTATTTATTTTGTTAACAAAGACATGCTCCAATGTTTAAATATAAAATCTGCTAATTTTATGATTTTATAAGCATCTGAATTTAATGGAATGTTTGTGTTTTTAACTCAAGTTGACTAAATTAAATGACTGAATGTGAGCCTCCATCTGCAGCCATTACACTCTGCAAAACGAAGACATTAAATCTGAATAAACACAGAACACTTTGTTCAAATGAATCCATCTTATCAGCAGAGGTTTTGAATCAAACATAAAGTCAACTTACCTGTTAATCTAACTTTAACACATAATATGATATAAGAGACTAAGTACCTAAGGGTGTTTTTCTCAGAGCTAGGAATTACTGAGCTGGGTTTAGAAGCAGAGTAAACATTGAATAAAATATGTTTGTAATGTTTGAGCATTTCAATATAAATCAGATGTGTTTTCTTGTTTTTTTGTAAAACATTTGCTCGATTGTTAAAAAATGGGCACATCAAAAAATATGGGAAGGGGGGGTTGTCTTATCAGTATTTATCAGTGTCAATTGGCTTTAATGGTTTCCAATCTGTTTTTCTTTTTTTATATATATATATATATATTAACTAAATTTCAGACAAAGAAGAATGGCGTCCCTTAATGCCCTTTAGGGGTTGAGGTTGTTAGAAATCAGATAAGGAAGGAAAAACGTGCTTTGATGTGTTTATCATTGATCATATTGTAAGTCCTTCATTTTCAATTACAAAATGACTACCTTTTAAACAACCTGCAGCCCAGGTATTTCTGTTTTATGTTATTCTTGTCAGATTTTGACCAATTAATACCTTAATTGGTAAAACAATGGAAATTAATATTGGCCATAAAAAGCCTGTTCAGTGCATCTTCACAAACCTATTGCCATATCTATACCTTCCTGGAAAAATAGTTAATCAGCTGCTTATTTAACTACCATCTCCTTACAGTTATTTTCAATGATATAATAATAATAATTTCATATAATTTGTTTTAATGATATTGTGTCAAAGTTTGTTTATATATTTTGTCTTGCTTGAATTTGAAATGTGACAAAAAAAAGTCTATTTAACTGGTCAAAATTAAAACATCAACTCTCAGTAGGTATTTGAATGCAATTTGTAGAATTAATTAAAGTCAGATTAAGGTAAAGGTTATTTTAGTCTTCTTTAATTTTCTGTTGGCTTTAAAACTAGTATGTCTTTTAAAGAGCCTTGGGCCTAGTTTTCTTTTATTCCCATTTTAGTTAGGTAAAAAAAAAACAGAATTACTTGAAAATTTGCGATTTGCAGGTGTGAAATTAAGTAAAATCTAAACTCTGCATGTCTTTTTTCTTCTCTATGTGAGAAAAAAAATCAAATGGGATTCCTGTTTAATACCTTCTGATATCTCTTTTGTAAAAAAAAAAAAAATAGTTTTCTTTGTAAAGGTTTTGAATTATGTAATTTTCTTAAGGCTCTGAGTAAAGAAAATGCTTTAAGCAGAATCTAAAGGTAATTGCCTTAGTGATTAGAAAATGCACATATCATTTCAAACGTTTCATGTTTATATTTTGAGATAGTATTTTCTAAGGGGCAAATTGTATGTGGATGCTGCTGTTAGGATCCCTATGCTTATATTAAAACAATTATTTTAACAGTTTGTTTCTAATTAAATGCAATATTATCAGCACAGTAGAAATGTATTTAAATGTTTCTATTTAATTTCAGTTTTTAAAGAACCAACATTTAACTCACTGACTTCATGTTATAATTGATGATGGAAACATCCCTCTCTGTCAGAGGGGTTGTGGGGGCTGAGGGTGTTTTTGGCTGCACTTTATGTAAAGGACTCCAATGATGAAATTTGTCGCACATACTATTAGGGTAAATAGTAAAATGAGAGGATAAGGATTAAATGAACTCAGTTTGCAGGAGAACATGAAATAGAGAGCCGCTAACCAACCGATTACTGCATGTCTGTAAGGGATGGGAAGGGATTAAAATCAAATGCTTAGTTTACATCCATCCAACGAGAAACAAACCATCAATCTTGTTTTTTTCCCTATTTTTTAGTTTCATGCTGGAAAAAACGGACGAGCACAACTAAAAATGTCCTAATTACAGACAGGGAGATGTGGAGGGGAGGGATGCGTGGATGTTTGTAAGTGTGAGTGCGTGCGTGATGGCGATGCAGCGTGGGCACAGAGCTGTTCTCCAGCTCCTCAGCAGGCAGGACACACCTTCTCCGGGCTGCAGCACCCTTCATTGCATTACATCATCAGAGACACCTCGAACCCACCCACGCGCCAAAGCGCACGCTTACAACATCTGCACACGCACGCACCCACGCTTCCACGCGCTAAACAGATAATTGCTCCCGCCATAATAATGACCGAACGTTTCCACAAATGACTGCAGGCGAGCAAAAAAAACAATTTTCCACAAGCACGAGTTAAATCCACGCACACGTTCCTGCTCAACAACAGCAGCAGCAGAAAAAGCGACAGTTTATGTAACATCACACGTTTTGTTTTTTATTAATTTTTGAAAGATTTAATTCGAATGTATTCCAATTACTTGATTAAAAACTGAAAAAAGGAAAATACTACAATGCAATCAGAGTGGATTTTTATTCAGATTAACACAGCGTGGAAAATATCCACTGTAGGCCCGCGCATTTTTCCACACTGAAATCTGAGACACTGAGGAGAAAGAAAAGATCATTCTCCAAAAAATCCTGCGTAGTATCAGTCTGTCCCCGCCCAGGAGGATTAGTGTTACCTTGAGAGCCCTTGGTTTTTTTTTTTGGTTTTTTTTTTTTTTGTTTTTTTTTTTGCGGCTGATCTGTCAGAGCAGTTAATCAGCTGTCAGACATGGAAAAAATAAATACATTAAAAAGCCTGAATTGAACTAAAAAGTCCATGCTGTCCCTGAACCCCTCCAACCTGACCATAATCCCAAATTCAGAAAAGCAGAGGAGAAACAGGAAAGGCGAAATTCCTGCTCAAGAAAAACAGTAAAAAAAAAAAAAAAGACAAATCAATTTAAATCAGATATCTATTAGATTGATTTTATTTTTGCATTTTTTGTCTAAAAAAATAGAAGATCATTCCATACTTCCCTCCCCCTGAGGGACTGTGTTTTAAAAACGTTTTAGTCCTTATTAGGTGAAGGAACATTTGGGCCTTTTGAAGATAAAGTAGCCTACATAGAAATGGACTAAAAATAAATAAATAAATACTGAGACACGGGTCACGCCCATTCTGAAGGCGAATTGGAAAGACGGACAAAAAAAAATCCTGATTAGGAATTCCCCCCATACACCCATCTTTGCATAAAACGCACAGGAATCATTTTTAATCCTATTAACTCTGCAGCGATGGAGAAGAGAAACGGAAAACCCGCCTTTTTTTTTTTTTTCGTAAATCTGAAGATGAAAACTCAACATCAGCCTGGATATGGCTGTAAAGAGGCAGACTCCAGATTCAGGCCCGTTTATTTGCCTATTATTATTATTATTTGTTTTATTTCTCAGGCTTACTGCATGTAAGGCCTCATATTTGTCGGCAACAGAAAAGCCAAATATTCTGCTAATTAATGGGAAATTTTGCAATTTCCATCGCAAAGAAGGTGACAAAGATGAAAGCTGCAGCCAAAACCTTCACATCTAATGAATTGAAGTAACAGGGGAAGGCGTCTGCGTAAAGGCGCAGCATGGGATGTAATCCAGGGGGAGCGTTTAAACGAACCCCTCTGCAGACGCCATTTGACCAACTGGGAACCCAAATCATCCCGATTCATCCGAACATCGTAGAGATTTCCCCCCTTAAATCGTTTGTCTGGTCACGAAAATGTTTTTTTTTTATTCTTTTCCACGAATCTGTGAATTTCTTTGGTTAAAAATAACCCGTTTTGCTTCATTTTTTCCTTCACATTAATGGTAAAACATAAAGTGTCAAAATAAAAAAAACGTTTTATCTATTTATTTATTCATGTATTTATTTATTTTTAGTTAACTGGTGTGATGAATGTGAAGAAGGAAACGAATTTCATTTATTTATTTTTTTTTTTCCAAACTGGAGGTATGATGGAAGAATGCAACGGTCACTGCTGTCCATCACCGCGCAAACGCAAGGTCATGCACCAAAAAGAAGGAAAAAAAAGAAAAGCTGGTCGAATTACACAAAAATATGCATCAATATTTAACGAGTCCACGAGGAACGTGCGTGACATTTCAACACGCGGCTGCAGCCGAGAACAATGTGAGAAAACAATGCGTGGAAACTGGACACCTGGCGAGCATATGATTTATTATTAATCAATTCTGAGGAAATCCGCCTTTCTATCTTTTTCGTTTTCAATACATTCATATTTCTAATAAAACAAACGTTTAAACATTTAGGGCTATAAGCCCTGCAATGTTTGCATTTTGTTAATTATCCAAAAAAAAGAGATCTAGTTGCTCATTCATATTGCAACAATAAGGACAGCGCAGGTCTGTAATTCTACTCTTGCCTGTCAAAAGGACATTAGAGGCCAAAATGGCAGAAATTCTCTATTTTAACCCCAAAATGTCGCCTTTCCTTTAAGGAGACCCGCAAACATCCTCCGAGTCTGCGCGTAAAAACTGGATAAAATGGATAAAAACTCCAGTAAAGTCCTGTAATGCACCTGTCCGTCAGGAGCTGAAACACAAGCCTTCCCTGCTTCCTCTCCTCCTCTACGTCCATTCCGAAGGCGGACACTACAGGAACAGGTTGAACTCACACAGACGGCGATACTGACCTCAGTTCAACAGACCCAAAGTATCCACCTGCTTAGATCCAGCTATCAAATGTACATGGAGCCACTTTTGTTCTTTTTTACGCTTTAAAAAATATCCAGGATCCAGTTTGAAGCAGCGCTTTTTTTTCCTTTATAGCTTCTCTCAGGTGCGTCCAGCACGGTGCATCATGCGCACAAAAGCCGCTATTTGCTCTGTGCCACTCGCGGCGGCTGCGGGCAAGAGGCGCGCACACGCAGACATGCAAGCGCGCCAAACAGGGTCCGCCCTCAGCTCAGCTCCAGCGCGCGCCCTTTAAAGGCACATGGAGAGTGCGCACTGACACGAAAGCGCCTTTGGTTTCCATTTAGTTTCAGTTATATTGGAAAAATTGTACAATCTGAGAGCGAATCAGGTATTTAATATAGGACAGAGTGTTATATTTGAAAGAAACAATTTTGAAGGATATTCTCGATGTAAAAACATATGGATCCAATGAATAGAAGACTCCATCCAGAGTAATCTGAGCGTGGGTCCCTGAGCTAGACCCTTAACCCCACACCGCTCCCCCGGGCGCCGCACAATGGCTTCCCACTGCTCCCCATAGGGTTTTGTTAAATACAGAGAGTTCATTTCGTTGCTCTGTACTTGTAACAGTGTAATGACAAAAAAAAAAATAAAAAATGTTGGTGTTTTTCTGTTATTGTTATCGCTAGAATTGTGACAAATAAAGACACCTATTCATATAATTTGAAACTTATAACCACAAGCATCAGTTTATTGAAATTAAATGTAAACTATCACAAATAAGTAAATGAAAAAAAACGGGGGTGCATAAATACCAGCTGTTATTTTTATACATTGTTGTTTCCAAATGTCCCTCTTGTGCATTTTATATTTGGATTCTTCTACTCTTAGAACAGCCATTGTTCACCTTAATGAATTAGTTCAGAGTCAAAAAAAAAAAAGATCTGGTAAGACATGGAAAGTAACTTGAATCACGGTTCAGTCACCACCTTTCTTGTATTGTGAGTATAGTGGTGTTTGTTATTTGGTGCTTTTGAGTCATACCTCTGTCCTGGAATTGGGGGCGGCGAAAGGTTAAAATTTGTTTTTGCTGAAAAAGAAAAAGGGTTTATTTGGAAAGAAAACAAAGCACAGTTTTTACATGTAGATCACAACCATTTTTAACAAGGAACTGCTGCAGTTAACACTTGCTGCCAGCCTCCTGACAGCCTTTATATTTTAATTTGATCAGTTTAGGAGAAATCTCTTTTTTGTTGTTAATTTGAAACTGGAGCAGAAGTTGTATAAACAATAACATTGATTTAATGTAAGTATAAACAAACCAGATAAAGGTTTGAATGATTTGTCATGGTATATTGTTGTTATATATAGTGATGTATCAGAAGTGTGTTGAGAGCCACTGTAAGTTGTGTTTGGTAGAAGACATATCACATATATAACACATGGTTTTCTTTTTGTACAACATACAGGCAAAACCTGAAAAATCTGATTTAATAAGTTACTGATAGTGCAAGTACTTAGAAAGATAAGAGAGGTCTGTAGTTTTCATGGGCACACTTCATAGATATAAAAGACAAAATGGAACAAAAACAAAATCAATAGAATCAAATTCTAAAATTTCTAAAAAAAATTATTTAGTAAATTATGATGGGAAAAAATATTTGGTTAGTAAAAGTTCAAGTCAACGCTTTTTATCATTGACTCCTGATTCTGAACATTTTCTTTATTCTGAGAAGTTTCAAAACTGTTAACACAAACTTTTAGAAATTGGGCAAATATGCAGCTTATATATTTACAAATAATCCAGATTGTGTGGATATTTCATAATGTATTCCTCTGCCTGAATAGAACTAGGAACAAAAAAGACTCCTTAAAAGAGTTTCAACTGTAATAATATTTTTTAAACCTATCCAATTCAGATCAAATTCATGGGGCTGAAATAAGTCCTGATTGTGTCTCTTTCTTCGGGTCTCATTTCTAAATAAAAAATCCTTACTTCACTTTGTAACACCAAGTGATATTTTCATAATTTCTAAATTCAAAGGCTACTTAACTCATGAAATGATCTGGTTTGGTGTCAAGTTGTGAAAGGCTACTTTACAAGGAACCCTTTTCATATCAGATCTTTATAAAAACATAAAGATGATAACTCAATAAAGAAAACAACCATGAGAAGATGTTTATTTACCACTTGCTCTGTCTTGACAACATATAAACACATAACCATTCGTTTTGTGCCCATAGGTACAGTATTGGGGCAAAATTTGCCAGTAGAAACAATAATCCTAATATAACTCTGACAAAGAAAACAGTCCATAACAATTATATAAAAAAAAAAAAAACACAAAAAAGACAAAGAAACAAACATAACATTGAATGAGTCACCAGCTTCCATGTAACCATTGCATCACACACCCTGCCCCCACTAGTACCCCATCTACAACTCACTTCAGATCCCAGGTAAGTCCAGGATCAAAAGGCTCATCACTTAGCTGCCCATATACTGAAACTGAACAGTTCCAAAAATCTGTCTGAAAGGCACCCCATGAACCAGGACCAGTGCACCCATTAGGCTACAGTGCAGTTGTCTTTCCAATATAGACCCCAACATCTGTAGAGGAAGTCACCAACAAAGACCCACCAACATTAGTCAAATTCCCAACATCCAGCCTCAAAGCAACCAGAGTGTACAGTGCACACAACTAGCGAGTTAATGACCTAATACCACCCCCCAGAGGCAATGCAGAGGAAAATATTAGCACTCAATAAGTTACCTTGAAAATTATGTGGTGCCTCACCACCGAAAGTAATAAACAGACTCACTGTTTCAATAGAGCACTCATAAAGCCTTCCAAAAAGTCCAGACATGTAGGAATGCCCCAAGGTTCCATGGGCCCTTGAAGGGAGTTTTGCCCCTTTTGCACTGTCCCTCTGAAACCGTTCAACCGTAGGGCTCGGAACGGTTCAGATGTGGCTCGGTTCAGATAACAAAGAGCACATGAGCAGATCGCATCATCTATTTAGAGTCAGATGAATCATGCATTGCAAAGATCTCTTCACCTGTTCATGACACAAACTTGTTCTCGGGTGATTAACAATGAATGGCATCAGAACAGCGTGGTGCAACCTGGGATGTTGCTGAGGACGCTATCCAGGCACATAAGTTCCTGAATGTTATGGGTGCCGCCATTTTTGTTTGCGTAATTTCCATCTTGAGAGATGTAGTATTGTGGACAGCCAACAATAGGCGAGCAACTGTGCTAGTGTGATGTGTAAATGGTCGTAAGAACCAAGCTCTGCACGGTTAACTGATCCAAGCCCGGACCGAACTCAACATGAATCAGTTTCAGAGGGCTAGTGTAAATCGGGCATAGGCCTGACAGATTTAACGCGGTTCAGATGTGTCTGGCATGGTCCAGTTCAGTTGCATTCCATTTACATTCAACAGTTATCTCGGTTAGCGTGAATGGAGCTTTGGATTAGGGACCCTTCTTCCTGTTCAGGACATTTCTCCCAAATAATTGTTTGCTGAGAATCTTTTGTGAACAAACCGAACACAAACACAACAAAAATATTTTGTTGCACATCCAACTATCAAACATTGATGGTAATAAAGAAACCCTGCCAGTTCATTCATTCAAGTTGAATGTTGACAGTTTAAAATCTTTGATTTATCTCTGCTAATATTGTATAAAATTCTGATTGTCAATAAATGAAAAAAAAAAGAAAAAGATCTGGTCTATGCTAAAATACAAACATTTATGGGCTACCCCTGATGATTTGAACTAAGCAGCAGCTTAGACGCTAAGACGCTCTGCCCACACGATGCCAAGAAAACAAATACCCCCATCCAAAGTAATTCAACTCATAGTTAATTAGATCATCTAAACGCAAGAGCCACATAAACCTGACCCGAGAGGGAAAACAAAAAAAACTGTAACTGTCCAGCCACAGTGCGATAACAAAACCCAATCACCTCAGCTTGGAATTTTTATATTTAATATCTCTCTTTCATTATTCATGAATTATAATACCTGTTACGAACAAAAACTGATTCCTTAAATGTTTGTTTAATGATGTGAATTTAAAAAATATATAAAAAAATCTAAATATATTTATATATAATCAAAATATATTTGATTAATCATGTAATTCTGCAGAGAAAAAAAACTTTTATAGGCAAACAACAGATGATACAGAAATTTGTTTTAGTTTCCCTTTCCTCCAACCTGTCCATCCCTCTTTCAACCCCTCTTCTCTTTCACTTAACACATGTCAATAGAGCACCTGTCATCTGGTGGGATCGAGTTACATAGAGACCTGTATAATACAACCACCTCAGCTGAAAACACAGCTATATTTCATCCTGCAATGGTGCTGAAGTATCCTACACAATTTGCAGAAATCAAGAGATAATGATCAGCTTAGAGGGCATTGTTTACTAGGGTGGGGTTTTTACTCCATCTTTTTCAACCACTTATCTGCTCTATATCACTGTTTTATATACAGAGTAAACAACACTAATGGTGCCCCTGTGCAATTTCTTCTCAGGTTCACCAGGTGAGCATTTTAGTCTGTCTATATGGGGTCCAAATGTAAAAACTATGTTTTAAAAGAAAAGTAGCTATAAAGTAAGGAATAAAAGTGACCTCAAGGTCCGAAGGGACTAGAAGCTAAGACGGCAATGAGAACCAAAACAGCGACATCTGATTAAATAAGGAAGAAAACCTATTCAGAATGGTGTCTGTTGAACCAGTAAAGCAGATCCTTTTAATGCATCACTGCAGATGGAACATTTAAATGTGGTGATTCAGAGCTTTAACAAATTCAATCAGCAATACTTTTCTATTTGTTTGCCTTGCCAGTAATTCGCAAAAGTACAAGAAATTATTCCTCTAAAGCTTAATGGATAATTTAACTTTGGTGCATCAATGCATTAAGATGCTATTTGCTTTGCAGTTTAATTCTTGTATTAATTTCTGATTGTTTTGGATGGTAAATACATGGCTTCTCTTGTTAGTTTTAACTGAGCAGCAACATCTATAGTTAAGAAGTAGACCTCTCACATAATCTTTCAAGTGTTATTAAACAGATATTACATAATCTAAAACGTATTACAATGCACATAATGGGGAGGAAGAAGGAAGCAAAAATGAATATTAAATATTAATATTGATATTAATATAATAAGTTGGATACAATCTGAGATATTATTCTCTGAAGCCCATCATGTGCACAGATGATTAAAAATATCCTTTCAACTTCACGGTGCTACCATGGAAACCTGTTAATGAATGGTGTTTATCAAAACCGCAGAGTGATGCTCTCTCTATGCCTCTGCAGTCATGGAACCAGCCAACATTTTAGCTTTTAGGCTAAATTCATTCTAAATTATAAATAAAATTAGAGTCATTAAGAGGTTTTCCGCTGATCGGCACACAAACCACTCTGCATGCTTTTACCAACAGATTCATGGTTGTTCAATATAGGGACGTGTGGCTGGTTTAGGGCAGGGAAGCAATAGCAGAAAATATCCCAAACAACATCACAGGATGTTCCCATTGGATTTGATTATTCATGTAAAAGTCAAAAAGCACCAACCTTAACATCATTTACTTTAAACTTTCTTCTTTCCATCATTTACTTTAAACTTTCTTCTTTCTTTCTGTTTTTCTCCTCTGGACATTTTTTTTCTTTTTATAGCTTCCATCCTGCAAATCTTTGCACTTTCTAACAAAGAGCTGTGTTATTGAAAACATTGCGTCTGTAAAGTTTCCCAAGGTCTTGAACTTTTTTTTTTCTTTTCACATTTCAGGGTTTAAAGCCTTTCAAATTAAACAACTGTGCCTTTCTTTGAACTTCATCTTTTGCTTCTCTGACAGTTTTCTCCTGTCCTGTCTCCTGTCGATTTTACATTCCAAAATGTTGCCTGCAGCCAGGTAGGTGAAGACAATAAGCCCAGTCTTTGTGAAACTATGGTTGTTCTGCTGTGATTATTAAGATTCCATCCATCCATCCATCCATCCATCCATCCATCCATCCATCCATCCATCCATCCATCCATCCATCCATCCATCCATCCATCCATCCTATTAGGTTGGGGACATGCTACATCTCAAACTTCACAAAAAGACTTACAATTCACAAAACAGACTTTTTCTTTCCTCAACCAAAATACTTTTGATCACACACTTGGCCTGCTTTTATACTGAACCTTTGGAACCCTTTTACCATACCAAAGTCATTTTTCTGGAGCAAATCATGTTAGTGTGAACGCAATGGAAACTGGAACCATATCCCGGAAAGATTGGAACGGCTGTTTTTGGCACGGTTTATCCGGATCATGAAGCAGTTTCCTCACAGTGTAAAAGCCTTTGTACATGGCCACAGGAAGTAGGGGTGCTGGGTGTGCTGCTGCAGGTTTAGACTTTTGGAGGACATAGGGACCCCTATTTCATCATTCTGCCTCATTCTCTCTCTATTCTGCCACTCTGCAGAATCTGTTAGTTCAATCTCTAACGTTATGCTCTCTCTGCTTTTTCTCATAGTAGCTTTGCCTCGTCTGTTCCTGTTTGGCTGTGACCCCATCCTGGAGAGAAATATCAGCACCTTTGTTTATGGATGTTGGAGATCGGCCTGTTTTTCAGTGTAGTCCTGTTTCTCTGCCTGTGCTCAGCTGGATGTGCTCTTTTCATCCTCTGACATGGGAGTTGTCTCAGGACTCGTCTGCCTGGCTGTGTGTTTCCTATATGGGGCCGCCTTTTACAGCTGCTTTTTGTATCTCTGCTTCTGTCTCCCTGAACCCCAGTCGGCCTCAGCAGATGGCCGCTCACACTGAGCCTGGTTCTGCTGGAGGTTTCTTTCTGCTAAAAGGGAGTTTTTCCACTCCACTGTCGCTACAAGCATGTTTAGAGTCAGGGATTGCAGTCAAGTCAACGAGTCGATGCAATCAGTTGGTTTTCCTTAGATAGAAAACTTTGAATCAATTTGACTGTATGATCCGATGAACTGTAAAGTGCCTTGAGATGACATGTGTTGTGAATTGGTGCTATATAAATAAACTGAAGTGAATTAAATTAGTGAAAGAGTAACGTATTTGAGCTGAATAAGAAGAGGGGGACAAAGGAAAACAAATTAGGAGCTTGAATCCAAAATTTAAATAGTATTAAAATATTTTATGTGGATATGTGTGAGTGATGTAAGAGTGATGAGAGGCAGATGCACAACCGCATTTAAATGCCAAAGTAGCGACAGAAACCCCATGATACAAACTTTCTTCTTTGTGTTTTTGTTCTTCTCAATCCTTGCACTAGTGGAGCAATAGTTCACTTTAACGTTCTTTTGCATCTGCATGAGATTGTTTGGCTTGGTCTCTAAAACCTTGTGTGAAGCAAGCTGAACCAGCTGAAGGTGTGAATTACCTCAGGTTCACCGTTACCTGCACCGATCCTTAGACTGGATCCTGATTACGGTACGTGCTCAAGGGTCAGACTCCTGGATACCTGGAGTCAGAAAAACCAAATTTAGCATCAAATGCCATTCGGCCAGAGTTTAAACTACAAACAAACACTGCAGCAGAACAATATTCTTAGAATATGAGCAGATTATATTTCTGTTTCACTCCCCCATAAAAGGAAAATGATAAAAGTCTCCTCACTGTTAATCAGAGGTTTGTGATGTCACCATGAGACACTTCTGTAACTCTGAAATCGGTGATAGGAAGCATTGCATATGGAACTGACCACAACACCAAGATGAAACCTCCAAGCGTAATTATAAATCTATTTTTTTGCAGTAAAACTTTATTTACCCATGTTTTATCTTTTCTCTACACACACCTGTCAGGGATTACCCATCATACACAGCAGGTTCTTTTTTGTAATGCTAACATCAGGGATCCAAATCCTAAATGAGAAACCACCAAGATGTTAAAAGCCAATTCGGACGATGGTAGAGAGAGACTGCTAGCTGCGATCAGAGGGAATATTCTTATTTATTTTAGACCAAGAGAGGTCTCTCCTTAGCATCTCTGTGCCTTAGAAATAGCATGAGGTGACAGATCAAAGGTGGATTATCACTTTAATGTCCAACCCTCTTCCTGCTTCCAAACTTTTTCCTCCAAATCAAATCAGGTAAAATAGTTTCTGACAATGTGCAAAATCCTATAAATTGGATTTCTGAGCAGCACGTTGATAGAACCATTAAAGCAATAGATACCATAAGTTGGAGTTTTCAAATTTAAATAAAAAAATCATGTCATGATTTGTATCAGCTGCTTTTGAGAGAGAAAGGTTTCAGTTTGCTAAAAAGAAATTGTAAATATGAATATATTATAATATAATAATATTCAAATAAACAGAAGCCACCACCCTGGGGTCATGACACTAGACTGTTGTCATAGCTTGTAAATAAATTATTTTTTCTATTACTGTCCTACAATACAGTTCTTTGATATATATTTAATACTGATGAATTGTTTTTAAGATTAAGATACATTAAGATACATAGAAAAGATTAACATAGCGTTAACCGATTAACATAATCAATATCTAATTGGAATGTAGATTCTCATTTTAATTGCTCTCTGTCTTTGGTACAGCAGACTGGAGAGAAAGTCATTACTCCAGATTAAAACCCTGGTTTGGAACCAGCTGATTGTCATTGTTTGTTTAGAGGAAATGCCTTCTTTAAGTCTTTAACTGTCTGTATCAAGGCGTTATAGACCTCCTGCTACCTTTAGAGAGCACGGGAGATGAAGTGAAGCAGGTTTACAGCGTGTAAAAATAGACTCAATTCCTGTGTTCTTTGTGACTTTAGCAGCAAAGCTCTGAACCTCCAGGTTGTAGCTTTTAGACCTACACATAGAAAAATAAAAAACTTTAATAATGACAACTAATGCGTCCAAACATGGCTTAAAAGATAAGAGTTATGACAATATGTTGTCTCCAAGTCTCTAAATTCTAAAGGGATCTAAATCACTGAGCGAATGACTCATTTTTTAGAAACAAATCTCAATAAGATAGATTAGTAAATTCTGATTTATAGAGTATTTAAATACTGTTGGAGATTTTTTTCCATTTTTTTTTTT
>NW_015151085.1:666253-667499 GCF_000732505.1 Cyprinodon variegatus | reverse complement strand
CAGTAAAGGCAATTCTTATGGCGGGTTCCCCGATGTATGTGAGTGGAGCTAGGCGGAGCGAGACATGCATCTGGCTGTTGTCAGGTTAGAAACAGGGAGCCTTCAACCTTACAGACGCCATTGTGACACAGACTCTCACATGAATGACGCTGGTCAAATTAGGACTGCTACATTCCGAAAAAACAAATACAACAAACATAAGTTACATAAATGTAGAAATGGCAGAGGCTCTGAAAAAAGCCAAAACATATGGAGGTGTATAGTATAGCATGTGACAAACAGAGTACATGTCACAAAATGATTTATTTTTGTTCAGTTGCATGGTGGGCTGTTCTTATATGGTTGTGGGTAGTTGTATATGTTTCGGTGGCTGCTTCCAGGGCACAAGAAATCCCATTCTACACCCGATCTAACAGAAAATCAGGTCAAACGAGGTTGTGGCGTTAAGCACTCTTTGATAGTCAATGGGAATGATCACATCCGACACAGTTTTCTGTCAGAGGGCTTGCCCAGCTCCTACTGAGATAGACCCCAGGTCTATTTTAATCTGATTCAGCAGCAATTTAGTGGGTCGGACAGGAAGAGAAACGCGGTTACAAAGTAAAACACAAAGTAAAACACGTCCACTTTGGGGAAAATGCTAAATAAAATTTCTTAAGCACACAGGAAAACAGACCGTTTTTGAGTTCCACATCACATATATATATAGAGAGAGACTCGGGCAAAGAAATCAATTAAAGATTTAAAAACAATATTTTATCCATGATGGCAGTTGAGAAGGACAAAAAAAGGATAAACTAGTGATTCTCTTTGAGCCTCGCAAAAAAGAAATGAGGGGCATACAGTGCAGGTAATCACATTTTATATCTGTCCCCTTTTTAGGAGAAAAAGAAAACAAAAAATATTCAACAAATTTCCCAGATCTCTCTCTGAGAATCACCTCACTGCCTCAGTCAGCATATAAGCTGTCCAACAGCTTTTATTGCTGCATTTTCCTTTTCTTTAAATGTAGTTCCCATTATATTTTTATTGTAGGCCCTTGAAAAATATCCATCTGTTCTGGTTTGAGATGCTGCACAGACTCGTGAAGTGGGGCTTTCCATTAGCTGCGCCTTTTTGTTTTGTTTTTTTTTTGTTTGCTGTACATAATCTGTCCAGTCTAGTGTGGAAAATCATTTAAATTTGTGTGGCACAGAGACATAAGAAAAATACTGCACAGATCTGTTAGGACTCCAGTCTGTGTGGT
>NW_015151085.1:663234-666243 GCF_000732505.1 Cyprinodon variegatus | reverse complement strand
AGTCTTAACTTTGTTTTTTGTCTTTGCCTCTTGGCAGGAAGTCATCCTGCAAACTGGATTTTTCGGACCTTCTCTCCCTGGAAGGATCACCTGAGCTTCAAACCCAGCTGAGGATACAAACAGGAGGTTTGGATCCACTTTTCCCCGAGAAAACGTTTGAGATTCATACTGAGCAAGGGATTCATCTGCACAACAGTCCATTCACGTACCGCAGGAAATCTGAGTGGCAGTCATTCTTTCTCCGTTCATCTACAAACAACTGCATTCTGGGTAACCCTGTCCGCCTTCCTCCATATGTGACAAACACCGGAACACATTCCTCACCAGCTGTAGTTTAAGAGAAAACCTAATCTCTGGAAACACGAGTCTGCCAACCTTTTCTCCTCTACAATTTCGAGAATCAATTCTCCCACTGAACCTGAACTAATTGCAGTGTCTTCCCCTCACCTTTCAGTTCCGGTTGAGCAGTGTTCATAGCAACGCTGGAGCCTCCACAAAACTTCTCAATAAACCTGTTAAACTTTTTCCCTTGTCTCTCTGGACTGGTTTATCTGCATGTGGGTCCGAGCTCTTGATAAAATCATGACAAGATCTGCTCACCCTGCCTAGTCAGAGCCTCTCTATATGCAGTCAGAGTGACATGGAAAAAAGTTGCAGAAAAAGTCATAACCAACTGGTGTGACCCGTCCTTTTAGCTATGTTGTAGCTCTGGTCAGTCCTTTTTTCCTTAGCTTTGTTATGTATGTTCGATTTACACCAAGGTTCTATTTATTTCATTAGCCTAAGGCAAAAGCTGATCTAAAAAAGAATTTTTTTTTTTATATATCTTTTAGTTTAAGAGACATCTGGTCTCCCCAACTACTCACTTTCATAGCTCTCACTCACTTTTTGCGATTTTGGTTAAAGTAAATCTATCTAAAAGTGGTTGTACATCAGATTAGCGCACTGGCAGTGATCTGTTGTGAAGGAAACTTTGTTTTTTGTTGTTTACAGTCACATACTGTATAATGAAGCTTTGATGTTACCTAAGCTGCATCATCATCCATTATAGGTTATTACCTCACTTTTTTGTGCTCCTCTACATAAAGCTCATTGTAAATAAAACAAGTGTTTAAAATGTGTGTGTTTAAATGCTTTCAAAACCAATAGACATGCCTATTAGGATTAGTTAACATCTCAACAGCAACAATGAAATCAGAACATTTTACTTGTAAATATATGGACTTTATTATGAATACGAATCACTTTACAACATAAAAACAACTATTTTTTGTTACCTTTATTATACAAAAAAGGTTTTATTCATCTTTACACTTAAACACAACAACCAGCTTTTGCTTCATTATTACAGATAATGTATCATGTAATTCCCCAATAACTGAATGTGTGTTTAATGCTTTAGCCCTCTTTGATATATACTGTACAATAACATATGTGTAGTTAATAGATTGATTTTTAATGATTTATTTAACAAAAAAAGTATCATTTAAAATATCATTCAGCTGTCTTTGATTGCAAAAGACCTAAAATTACACTGGATGTTTCCACCAATGAGACTCAGGAAGTAGGAAGTAAAAGGTATTCATTGCCTAAAGTGACGCCCAACTGCTCATGGTTTGGCCCTTCAGGACTTGATTTTGCAGTAAAGTATCATTGAGACAATCATGGCACACACCTAAGAAGAATTAAACAAAAAAAAAAACATGTTATTACCCCCAAAAGTAGCAAAATATTCACCAGATGTATTTATGTTTTATTTCCTTAAATTGAGTTGTGGATCTTACCTCCAGGGCAGCAATCCCGAGACCAACCGCCACAATCACATTTGTGTTCTCACTAATCAGCTTCTCGATCTTATGAAA
Organism: Cyprinodon variegatus; assembly: GCF_000732505.1. NCBI lineage: Eukaryota > Metazoa > Chordata > Actinopteri > Cyprinodontiformes > Cyprinodontidae > Cyprinodon > Cyprinodon variegatus. The sequence continues at coordinate 664,381 of NW_015151085.1, read as the reverse complement.
GCATCCATCTATATTCTTTAAGAGTGGAACAGAAAAGTTTAATTTACCATGGATTTGGGGAAACAAAATATAGTAAGAGAAAAATTTTTTCTTTCAGATTGAATTTCAGATTCATACTTTGAGCATAGCTGTAGCTTCAATACAGGGCAAGTCGCTCTGGCAGCACTGCGTCGGATATTTATTACCCTGATTATTATACGGGGAACCTTTGAAGTCTGTGTAGTTGTAGAATCCACAGCATTGTAACTGCAATTAGAGATCAGAATAGATCATTTTAGGACAATTTTGTATGGAAGAACTCATCATAAGCTAAGAAGACGTATTTACCGTATCCATGGTAGAATTCCAGAGTCCAGTAATGTCCTCGTTTTTCCCATATTGATCCTTGATGTTCTTGACCACTTCATCACCAAACTTTTGAAGAATTTCCCCCGCCTATCAAAAAAAATCTAATTTTAAGTCTTACATCCTGTCAGTGAAGCTGTTACTTTATAGTCACCACTCACTCACCAGAGGTTGGAACACCAGAAGAACCACCGCCCCTGCGACTTCCGCGATGAAGACCAACAAGATTATGATAAAGAACTGCAAAGAAGATCAGATTGATAAATGTTTCTGATAGCAGCTTATATTGAAACATACCTCACAATTAAAAAATGCATGTTAGACACATTTTCTGTAAATAATTGAAATTTAATTGACAAAATCTCATACTGGGTTCTAATTATATCTAATAGCATTCCAGCTGGTCAGCAGTACTGTTGGATTTGCTATCTGAGGTGTGTGGTGGGAAAAATAATCTATTTTTCCTTTAATTCCATATTTATATATTTTGTAGTTAGGAGGCTGATTTATTTAACATCCTTAGTCGGAGAGATAGGGATCTGACTGGGCAAAGCTCATTACATACTTTTATACAGCAACTTCCAATATAAACACTTCCTGCAGGGGAACCAACCCACCCCCTGCATAAAGAACTTTCTTACACTCGAAGATTTAGAGGAAATCACTGATCCACTGGGTAAGCCAGGCTTTTCAAGTCTTGTAAGGGACTCTCTCGTCACACTGAGAATAGGAGACAGATCTCTTCAGGAACTTTGTGACATTCTGCTCAGCTGCTCCTCAGGACCACCATAGTCTACCTGTC
>NW_015151085.1:661736-662219 GCF_000732505.1 Cyprinodon variegatus | reverse complement strand
AATTGTTTTCATAACAAGCTAGACTGGTTGTAATGTTTTTTTTATGAATATTTTACTGCTTTCTCCAACTTTCTGTAATTGTTTTGACTCATGGTATGAGCATTTCTGCACAGTTTAAGTTAGTGAGAAAACTTGTCTAAGCAAAGGAGGGCTGGATATCATGCCATCTTTTTTCTTTGCAAATAGAATAAAGTGCCGACTGAGTGACGATCTCCTTTATTAAACTGGAGTGCATAGTTGAATATCTTTCTCCCACTACAAGTGGAACTAACTACTAATAGCCTGATGCTAGCCACTGTTAGCTGCTCTCCATTTTATGTGTTTAAAAACTGATGCAAAATACAGTAATATCTGTACCATTGGGATTCACATTACATGTTATCCAACCAAATGATCAACCAATAATTTTAGTTTGATAATTTTCAATTATTATTATTTTTTGGGGGGTATTTCTGACTTGCTTTCCTTTAGAAAGAAATGTAA
>NW_015151085.1:658932-661242 GCF_000732505.1 Cyprinodon variegatus | reverse complement strand
AAAAACAAAGTGAAAAAATAATATTTGGAAAGCAAACTGTAAGAATATTGGATGACATCTTGCATATAAATAAAAAGAAACTCTTAAAACTAAAAAGAAACAACTTAAAGTTGAACATTTTTACAAGCATCTTCTTCAAATGTCCTTTTTTCGAACCTCTTCTTGTCCCCTTTCTTTTTGTTTTCCTCTCTATGTTTTGTACACTGCTGACTTCATGGTGTCTCAAAAGGAAAGGAGGATTTTTTCCAACCTCTAAACTTAACACTTAGATAATTGCTCCTTCCTGTGTTTCCAAAAAGGCGACCGCAAAAGTAAAATAACATTCCTTCTTTGAGACATAGTTAATATTCTAAGCGTTCTAAAGGCATTTTAGCAAAAGGATTTTTAGCAAAAACATAATTAATGTGCACAAATAAGGAAAAGTTGTATTAACCGTACATGTAAACAGAGTTTTATAGGGCCCCAAAGAAATTGGGACCCTAGGCAACTGCCTAGTATTGCCTAATGTTAAACCCCCCACTGATCTGTAGACCAACTTCAGGAGAACATAGGGTTCCCAATATTTTCACTGACAGTTGAAATTTCACCCTGGGCTTAAAGGCTTGGATCCTCCAGACTCTTGAACCATGATTTCAAAATAAAATTCCACATTTCCTGTCTGAAATCAGGCCTTCAGATCACTGAGCAACAGTTGGTTGCCTATTAAAGACACTTGATGCAGGTTTAGAGTGGTTCTACAAAAGTAATGTAGCCAATGTCCCTGTTACTTGTGCAATTGGTGTACATCCTTTCCATCATATAAAATATCCATTAGTATACAGTAGTTGGACTCAACATTATGTAAAAGGAGCTTTTTCAGCGCTGACCTTTTCTGAATCACTGTTCTTATGGCATCAATGACAATCTGTGGGACAAATGTGAAGCTATCTGTGCTCCTTATGATTGGGAAGGTCATGGCATAACATTTCTGTACACAAATAATTTTGTGTAATGAAACCGAATTTTTTTACGTTTTCATTAGCTGTATGCCATCATTAGGAAAATTAATGGAAAATAATACTTAAGAATGATTTCAAAACATTTTACTGAGAGGATTATTTTCAAATAATTGTAAAATCAAATTCTTTATGTTACTTAAAAAATTAGAAACAAAAAGCCCCATAAAATTACTGCTTTTGACTTCTTAAACAATGAACAGAAGAAATCTTACCAGCATCAGCATACACTTGCTCTCCCTGATGGCCCCACAGCAGCCAAGGAACCCGATGATCACAAGGACACCACCAATGGCAATCAATAGGTATCCCACATTGAGCACCTGATTAATTTCTGGTGGAACATCTTCAATTTCTTCTAAGAAGTTAAAGATGGAGCCACTGTCCACCTTTACCCAGATTCCTACACCCAGGATGGCAATCCCTGCCAGCTAAACAGAAGAGAAAAGAAGAAGGAGAAATTTGTTAGAAGGTAACTCAGACTGTTTAAAGAGAGGGTGGAACCACCAGAGGCGGTTTAGACATTTTCTAGCATGGAAAGGGAGCGGTTAGGTTTTTATATGGGCACCAAACAAAAGCACTAAAACAAAAAGCATCCAGGGTTGCAGATCCCTGATTTAGCAGATACATTTATCTTAATGAGGTTTAACCCTTATGTGGTGTTATGGTGTTTGCAACCCGTTTTTATTTTTTACCTAAAGAAAAATGATACAATTAATAAATTTTTCACACTCAGACTCACTGGCTTTGGATCATTTTCTGTTAGGAACATACATTAGAAAACAATTTTAAAGGAGTAATCCATTCTGTTGGTGTTGTAATTTAATTAAAACCTGCCAGGAATCCGGAGTGATTTTTCCTCTTTGTGCAAAGCAGAAAAACCTGCAAGATCTTGGTCTACACCGGCGGTGCTAAAGTCCAGTTTTGCAGAGCTAACATCCTGTAACTTTTAGATGCATCTCTTCTTTAACACCTGAATCTAAAGGCCCAGTCCCCTCATTTCACTCAGCAGAGTCACTGTAATCAGCCACTCATTTGACTCAGTTGTGTTAAAATGGGGTGCATCGAAAGTTGCAGGATAGAAGCTGTTGGACTTTAGCATCCATGGTCTACACAAAGCACAATTTTAGCTTCCCTTCTATATTTAGCTCAATCAAAAGAGGATGCTATCATTACCCCGTCTTGCTAGTAACCGTCTGTTCCACCAATCAGGGTCTTTCCTACTTGCAGTCAGAACATGTTGCTATTAGGGTAACCTTTTACCTGTTGCATAATAAACCAAGAAATTATGTCTAACTGCTAATATTGCTATCTC
>NW_015151085.1:646726-658748 GCF_000732505.1 Cyprinodon variegatus | reverse complement strand
TTTTTGTCACCTCATTGGAGCATCAAATGTGACATGGTGTCATTGCTGCTTTAATTCAGCATTACATGCATTATGATTTTAGACGTGGTAAAATAAGTCCTAACATCCACAGAAATCTCAGCATAGGTGTTACATGTAAGTAAGGGAGCAAGAAGATGTTCTGCACAATGCATGAGGAGATTTAGCTTTTAAAATGGATTAAATAATCTGTAGTTATACCTACAGGTTTCAGGACAAAGCCTCGACCTCCTGAGCCACAAGGTTTAAAATCTTTCTTTTTCTTGCAGAAGATATTGCTCTCCGGATTATTTGTTTTATCTGCACACTGTCAAATTAGGTTATCTTATGAAATAATGGCGGCTGAACAGTACAGCAGGGGGAAGCAGTGCTGCCTTGCAGCATGACGGTTCTGGGTTTGATTCCTTTCTGCATGGAGTTTGCATGTTCTTCCTGAGCATGCGTTGGTTCTCTCCGGGTACTGCGCCTTCCTCACACAGTCCAAAAACATGACTGTTAGGGTAACCGGTTTCTCTAAATTCTCCTTGTGGTGTGAGTGTTTGTGTGAATGGTTGTTTGTCCTGTTTGTCTCTGTGTTTCCCTGCGATGGAGTGGCGACCTATCCAAGGTGGACCCCGCCTCTCTACTGTAGACAGCTGGAGAAAGGCACCAGCACCCTGACATGCTGGGATAAAGCGTGACGGAAAATGGATGGATGGATGTTAAAGTAGACTGTAAAGGTACCTTTATCTTCGTTAAGTCTACTTAACAAAAGTTAGTCTCAGTCCATCGCAGGGCAACACACAGACATAAACCATGCAGACACACCTAAAGAAAATTTAGATTATTTAGACAATTCAGTTATTTTCCTGGACTGTAGTAGGAAGCCAGAGTACCTGGAGAGAACCCACCAATGCATGGGGAGAACATGCAAACTCAATGAAAAAAGACCCATGACATTCTTGCTGCTAGGCAACAGTGCTACAGACTACTCCACCGCACAGCCCACCAGCCCATCATTTCAAAGTTTGGCTGACAGATCCTTTCTGTGTTTAATTTCCTTGAACCATATGTCTGATTTCCTGATGAAAAGCCTGGAAACAAATTGCTCTTAAAGGACAAATGTTAAATATCTCAAAAATCATATATCAAATATAAAAATCATATCTCTATCTATTCATAAATCAAAAACAGTTTCCCGTTTTCTAAAATGTTCTGAATCACAATTAGAAATATGAAATGTTTTCTTTGTAAATTTCATCTGTTTATTACCTTTCAAGATTGTCTTTAATGACACCAACAGCATACTTTAAGATTATTTTAAAAATCTGATTTATCTGAAGTTAGCAAGCAACTTTTAAGTGCATTTAAGTGCATTAAATTAGCTTAACTCTAAATAAAGGAAAAGTTCACTTTTAATTCTAAGTATAAGTAATTTTCACAACAAAAGTGACCAAAACTTCATTAATATTAACTCATCTGTAAGAAGTCTGAACAGCTGTTGGATTAAACAGTGAACTGAATGCCTCATTATGTCGATCTTTCATATTCAATAGATTTTTTTATGAGAAACTGCAGCCGACATTTATAGTCACAGAATATTTGAACCAAATATCTGGAACTTTTGCTTTAGAACTTTAATTTGGAGCTTTCTAAAAAAAAAGTTATTAAAAATAACTTTTAAAGTTGCACTGTCACAATTAAAGAAACATAACGTGAATTGTTAAATGGACTAAAAAGGAGAGTAAAACAAATCACCAAGCTGTTTGCAAAGAACACAAACTTAGTCATTTTCTCTACAGATCCAGATCCAGATTATTTAATTTGGTTTAAGAGGATTTGAGATTAAGGCTTTCTGCAGCGCGGCCACTAGATGTCTGTGTTTGCCTGCAAAATCATTCCTTTACTTCCTGAAAGTTGGGAGTCTGACCTAGAACATTGTGTCTAACAGACTCTTTGGAAAAGTTTGGTATGAAAGAATAACCCATTTATATATATTAATAGGTCATTCAAATGATTTTTAGATGTTTAACAAAGATCTATTGATGAATGTGTCCCATAGTTATATGTCCTCTCTTCATTTGCATGTTTTTTTTATCCAAATCATTTACGCAGTAGCATGTTCTGACTTTAGATTCTGGTCAGACAGAGACGTTTCTGTAATATGAGAGCTGAATTAGTTTTATTTAAAAAATGTAAAAGTTACTTACAAAGATGATGCCGTTAAAAACAAACATCATGCCTTTGAGGAATCCAAAGCATCCCATTTTGTCAGCTGATAGTTTCTATAGAGGAGAAAAAAAGGCATGTTTTCACATTTTATCACATTTTGTTCATGTTTTTCAGAAATGTAGTATCTTTTTTTGTAAATCATACTCTTTATCATTGTACCAATATAAGTGAAGTTTGGGTATGCATATCAGGATGATGCATATCAATTAGATGATTAAGTAGGGGGCCTTTAGAATCACTTGAATAGTGAACTGCCTCACATCTCTGCTGTTTATATCTCAATATGCGCTTAATAAAACAAATTTCATAGTCGAAGAACCTGCAGACTTTATATAAAGACTGTGACTGAAGAGAAAGGGAGAGGATTGAAAAAATATGCTTCTCTGTTTCACCTTTTTCTTTTTTAAAACATATATCATTGTGAAACTGTAGGCAAATAAAGAAGGCAAACTTAGTTGTTGCTGAGGAAAAACATTCCCGTGTCTCTTTGCATAGCGAACTCTGTGGTCAGCTCCCAGAACACATGGTTTGATCAGAAGTCATCATCTATTCATAATCATATTCTCTGTAAAAGGACCCAAACAGGGATCTTACAACACTCACATGTTGTCATTTCCTCCTTTGTTAATTCCATTTCACACCCTTGAAAAAAAAAAACACTTTTCACACTAGTTATGCAACCCTTGCTTTATGGTCTGATCTATTTAAAGTTGAGTGCATTTCTGATTCACTGTGGAGATAAATAATCACTAAAATAATCTAATCTCATACAATTTAAAATACCATATTTTAGGGGTAAAGATTTTTTTTTTTTCACCTAATTTCTTCCAATTTTGGATTTGATCAGTTTCACTAACTTCTTCCTGGCAGATTTTGTTGTTTTTAAATGTATAAGCATATAAAAAATAAAAAAATAAAAAAAAATAATGAATCATCAGTCAAGGAAGAAAGTGATGGACTGATGATTAATGCAGATTTTGTAAAATATTCCTATATTCCTCTTTGAGGAAACAAAGAGGTGTGATTGTGTGGCTGATAAATGTTTTTTAAATTCAGTCATTTTCGGTTAATCAGAGGAGATTTTGTAATATCTGAGATGTGAAATGACGCAAACAGAGCTTAAAACAACCAAAATAGACATTTCAAGTACAGTACATTGGTTTAGAACGGTTAAAATGGGAAGTGGGGGACGTTTATGTTTTTTTTATCTACTTCTGCATTATTGAATTCAGGCTGTTTAAAAAAGGTCATTAGATCTGTTTATCACTTTGCTAATTTATACTCCCATTTCTTCCAATTCAGAAGCAGCATTACAAAAGTACTTAAAGAAGAACATATCAGACTTTTTAAAGTCAGGTAAGTTTATGAATTATGATCAGAAACTGTTCTCATTAGATAAGTTGAAATTTAAACTTTCTTTTAAAATTTCTTATTACATTTTTAAATTTTATTTTTCAATCAGGTCTAATTTTACTCAATTGTGATTTCGACGTCTCTTAAACCTAGTTGACTTGGCTTCGCCCAATAAAGCTGTAATTTGAGCCAACTCTAAATGGTTAAAAAAAATGCTTAACGTTTTATAGTTTTCAATTTTTGCTTGTCAAAGCAGGAATGAAACATCTTCCAGGCGAGTGCAAACTGACCTATGGACAGGAAAAAGAACTCTAGTGAGTGCTAGTTTGGTTTTATATATATATAAAAGTGCAAAGGCGGTTAAAAGAAATTTACAAGTAGAACACGGAAGTAGTTTGGGATGAAGCAGCTACCAAACCGGGAAATGAAATGATTGGAAAACATTTTTCTATTCAGTTTTTTTACACAAACACTTAAGAAACATAGAAATAACTCCCTTCCATTTTACGACATTTTACACCAGTTTGCTTTCTTTGAAAGCTTTTATTTCTGTGACCCTCCAGGGAGCAGAACAGTGCTCTTTGTGTGGTGCAACAGAACAAATAAATTGTTTTTACCAAATACAATGACAAGGCAGAGGCCCATTGTCTATAACAAGAAGCTTCTTCTAAGAAAAGCTCTTATCAGCTCTTATTTCCTGTAGTGTTATATATTTATGCCTACTTTTAGACAAACAAGTGTTTCCTCAGGTGTTCTTTGAGAAGAACAAGTTGTTTTTTAGTGCATTTGGCCGTAACTGATCTGTTAACGGAAGGCCTAAAGTTAATCATACAGTCACGGACCGGACGATGTCCAAAATTTAATGAGCTGTTGCATGGGCATCCCCGAAACTCCAGCTATGTTTCCTTTGCTTCCTCATGGTCAGTAGTTGCACTCTGACACTAAGGAGTCAGCTAAGTGATGTATTAACAAGCTAAAGTCACATGAAAATCTTCCAGTGCTCTGGTAAAGCTTGAAAAAATGCCCATCAGCAGAACTTCAACTAGAGACAAAGAAATATTGATGTTTTTGCTTTTAGGAGAATCATGTTAAATATTTATATTTCCAAAATAAGACGTTTTCTAACCGTCTCTCATTAACTGACTTTCATCAAAACAAAGATGGACAAATATCAAAGGGTTGCATTCAGGGGAATAATTGCAGGTAGGTCCCATTTAACAAAGGATCATTGTTTGATGGATCCCTTTCCATGATGCTGCAGATAACAAGGCTGGAAAACCCGAACAGATGAATCCCTTTCAGAGGCCTAAAGCCACAAAGTAAGGTCACTCAATGACTTACCTATTAGAGTAGAAATCCAGGGAAGAGCTCTGTGGCTTGTCTCAGTCTCTACCTTCACTACTGAGGTGAAGCTGTTGTGAAGGGAAACGGAGAAGTCACAGGAGCACAATATCCCTCTGTGATTTTTCAATGACCCAGAATATATACACCCTCTTCTTAGTTCCTCTCTTTCTTTGTCGCAACGTTACACCCAAAAGAGCCTCAGGAGTACTTTCTAAGTAATATCATATTATTTTGAGGCTACCAACTGGTTATAAGTAGTAGAAAGGGGAGGGCAAGAGAGTGGGTGTGATCAAAGCAGCTGAGTAATGACACATCACCATGGAGCTGGGAGTTTTAGCTCCAAAGGGAGGGAGGAAGGGAGGGAAAGAGAAGGTCATGTATATCACCTGTAGGCTTTGACACAGGCACACCTGTTAGCATGCATGCAAATAACCTAAAGGCATGCAAACCATGAAAACATCCACCTGTTTTCCAGTGTCTTTGTAAAAGCAATTTCACTTTTAGAAATGTGATTCGGAAATTATTCAACTGTATTTTAGATTAAAAACAACCAACAAAGCAACTGCATCTTATAACGACAGACTATTGGATAGCAAGTTGCATGTCGTCCCTTTTTGTTCCATAGAAAGTACCCACTTTGGTTTTTAATAAGCTCATACTACTGCATGTGTGCTCTTCTTTTCCCAGTAGAAAGTGAAATGGTCTAGTACTTTTTGTTCAGTTCTCCTAGAAAAGGAAGATTGTTTGTTACCTGAATTTGTGTATCCTCTTCCTCTTTACTGTAGAAAGTACCACAGACCCAGTGCTTCAGTATTTAGTTTTCTCTATTCCTGAGATGAAGCCATTGAAGAAACTGCCTGGCCATTAACCTGCTGTACCTTCCTTTTTTTTCTTAAACTGTGCCCCTGGACTGGTGCCATCTCTTTATTCCTCTACCCGCTATCCTTTCATTTTCCAACTATTTCAGGCAGATAGTTGACGATTATGAGCTTAGTTATGCTGAAAGATTTTTTTTATCTTTGATCATTGTTATGTGCGTCGGGCACATTAATTATTTTTGTTTCTTTTTTTTCCCTTTAAGTGTTGTATAGACCTTAGTTGAGTCACTTAAATTTTAGAGTTGATAATTATTTCTTTTTTCTTTTGTAAATAATTCGATTACGTTAATTGGTTGTGATATTGGTCCGCCTATAAGTAGGCTGGGTTTTTCTCTCTCTCTCTCTTTCCCTTCGAACCTTCTGATCGAGCCACCGTCATGCGCACGTCTCACGTCTTTGTAGGCCGCCGCTGACCTCTCCAGCCTGCCATGTGGTATTTTTGTTCGTTAGCCTTTGTTTTTTTTTTGCTGATTTTTTGTAACTTTGACCTGGTGGGACCGGGTTTCCTGTTTTCGTTCTTTTTTTTATTTTTTAGGGGTTTAACCGTTAGTTCGGTACTAGCAGAGGCTTCGACGGCCCTGTATAGGGTTGGCCCTCTGCTGTAGCGTTTTGTTTCTTTGGATCGGCTCACCAGGTCCAACTTTCTGTTCATACTTTGGGTTTTTTTTTAGAGTTTTTTTGGACATGGGGAACTGGGGAAAAATCTGACTCTGTTTTTTTTTTTGTCTCTTTGCAGAAAAACAACACAACTGATCTAAAAAGAAGTTCCAGAGATTAAGAATAAAATAATTCTTTTGAACCTCATGTTTGTCTCGTGTCCTCAAATATGTTGTTGCCTGGGTGGTCGTAACAATCATTTATTTCCCATAGTATAAACATTAGGCCTTTATGACCAGCTGAATACATTTTACAGTGTTAAAGTAACACTTTAAGTAACACACTAAGAGTTAAAATTTAACACAAATCCGAGTGGATTAGGTCCCACTCTGAATTAGTGTTAAATTAACTCTCTGTATAGTGTATATCTTACTCCAGTTGTTGTTGTAATAACTCTAAAAGAGTCAATGTACTTTGACACTACATATTTAACACTTTGGAATTTACTGTTTATTATATTTAGAAGAAATTATCTGGATTTTACAGCTTGATATCCCTAATTGAAATATTTTTATTTTAGTTTAATTGAGTTTAACCCTACAGAGATATAAATCATGGTTGTTTCAACTGTCTCTAAATAATTAATTCAAATGTAACCCAAATGTGGTGCATTAAAAATACATTCTGTAGAACTGTTAGGTTGCATCTGTATTCTGTAGTTATTTCCAACCTATATTTCATACCTTTTGTCACAGCATGCAAAACAGTATTCTATACATCCAGAAGGGAACTGAGGAAAGTGGTTGAACTGGTCAAATTAGCAAACAAACAGCGCAGGTTAAGTATCAGAGTGAGGAAAAAAGGGAGATGTTTGCCTTGATGACGTATTGGAGATGAGCCGCCGCAGCCTCATTGTAGTAAAGGTTATTTTTAATGTTCAATCAACACAATAAAAAGGCTTCTGTTCTTTGAGAACACAGATCCACGTACTCAGACTCATTGCCTTCAGGACTAAAACCACCACCCTATAGTCTTGCTTGTTGTTACCTAATGCAAAATTTTCACAACAAATGTAGCCTTTTTGTATCAAAAAAGTAGAACAGTATTTCTTTTTTGTTTTTGTAGGGACCTGTTAATAGATTCCTGTTAGATATTCAAAAAGAAGAGATTCTAACTGGGTTTTCTTGTTGTTTGTTATTATATCTTATGTTTCCTGATTTGGATCATTTTGAATAACCAAAAAACTTATTTACATTTGCAAAATGTCAGAATAAAGAGAGAGATAATTTATTTTTGGCACCTCCCACAAGGATCCTGTCACAGTTAGCTGGAATCTTAGCTTACACCTAAAAAAAGGAACTGTTGTAACTCAGATTAGTATGCTGCCTCTCCCACACAAATCTTTGCAACTCAGCCTAGACATTTCATTGGTACCGAGATCTTATATTTTGTGTTTGCCTCTTATAGACATTTATTTTATTTCTATCAAACAAATATGAAATGAACTCGCAGTTAGTTTAGGACCATTTTTCATTCTTCTCATCCATTTTTGCCAATCTTTAACAGCCTGAATAATGCTTTCAGATGTTGCCTTATTATTCTGATGTTGTTCTATTCTCATACATTTTGGGCGTATATTGTGTGAAATGTGTGGCAGTGTTAAATCTTTCTTAGAGCAATACAAAATGTACTTCCTTGACACATTAACAAATTTGTTTTGAACAAAAATATCCAATTTCCGGACAACATATAAAGGTATGGGAACATTCAGCTCTCTCCTAAACAGCATCATGGATAAACCAGCCGATAAAAGAAGAACATTAATAGTAACTGATGATGCTGTGAGTGAGAATAAATGCTTCTGCAACAAGAAAAACACAGAAATAATGAATGTAAGCTGTAGCATGGTATCTGAAATAAAAAGAAGATAAAAAAGATCATAAAATTACACCCAACGTTAAAAACTTAGTCCTTTAAATTGGAGGACATGGATAAAAGGAAGTAAAAATATTAAAGAAAGACCTGATTGTCCTGCTTACTACTGTGAAACTAACACATTAAAATGATCCTTAGTGAACATGTAGGAAATCCTTCAGCAGGAGATTTCAGTGTGAATAAATGGACCAAACAAGCCTGCTCTGTATAATCAGTTGGCTTTAGTGATAGAGACACCTCTTCAAGAGAGATTAATTTCACCTGAATAGGTCAGATGCAAAATTTTTGGCTTCCAACATTTTCTATTCCCTGAAGTACATGAATGAAAAAACTGATAGTGTCTCTTTGACGATAAACATCAACCCCTAAAACCCCGTCTTTACCTCCTCTTTGCGGCCAAACACTAACTAAAATCTACAGGGCTCCAACTCTCTTTCCTCCACATGCAAATGAAGCTGGCAGTGTTGGCAATCAGGACTTTAAAGTCAACTTTCTTTGATGTTCTTTGGGTTCTATTGCTAACTTTATTAGAACTGATCCTCTCCTGGAAAAGCTAGGGTTCCAAAAAAAAGAGGGATATAAAATTTCAGTTTTAATAAGTGGTGGAAAACACTGAGCTTAGAGGCAAGGCAGGTTCATTTATACATTACAGTTCAGCACAAAGACAATTCAAAGTACTTTACATGAATCAAACAATAAAATAGTAGATAATTAAATGCAGAATAAAAGGAAGTAAAGATTTTAAAAAGTTGGACCACAAATTTAAACTAACTCAGTTAACAGTTTAACTTCAACAGTTTAAAGGAAGCTCTAAACAAATGAGTTTTTAACTTTGACTTAACAGAACTTCAGCTTTACTGTCTTGGGAGTTTGTCCCAGAGAAGTGGAACATAGGAACTAAATGATACTACTCCATGTTTGGTTCTAGTTCTGCGTATACAGAGTTGGCTTGAACATAGAAGATCTGAGTGGTTGATGCACTGACAGCAGATCTGTTATGTATAGAGGTGCTGACCATTTCAGTGATTTCTAGACTAACAGGATGATTTTAAAGTCTATTCTCTGAGCTACAGGGAGCCAGTGGAAGGACTTCAGAACTGGGCTGATGTGCTCTGCTTCCTTAGTTCTAGTGAAAACCTAATCAGCTCCTGCCGTTTGATTTAATTTTATAGGCAAATCTATGAAGACACTGTTGCAGTAGTCAATTTTAACACATGAATGTGTTTTTCTAGATCCTGCTTGGACATGAATTCTTTTATCCTGGAAATGTTCTTCAGGTGATAAAAGGCTGACTTAGTAACTGCCTTTCTATGCCTCTGAAAGTTCAGAAGTACAACATGACACAAAGATTTCGGCCATATCTGTGGTTCTAGCTGTTGTAGCTAAGCTGTGAGCTAACTCTGGATCTCTCCACCATTTGTCAGAAGATTATTACCTCTGTTTTGTTTTTACTCAGTTGGAGAAAATTATGGAACATCCACCTATTGATCGGTTCTAGCCAATGCTCTGATGGGTTCATATTAAACTGTAGACATTGTGACGTAAAGTTATGGTGTCTCTTGAGGAGCCCCACATGTGTTTCTCTGGTCTCCGATTTAAAGTTCCCTTCTGACACATAAATGTCCCTGTCCTTCAAGTAGCATTTAAACCTCTAACGTGCTGTACCAGAAAGGCCAACAAAGGTTTCCAGATGCTGTAATAAAATCTAGTGATCAACATTGTCAAATGTTGAAATGAGGTTCAATAATACAAGTACGGTGCTTCATCCACAGTCTGAATTTATATGGATGTCATTCAACAGTTTAATCAGGGTAGTCTCTGTTAGAAAGAAAAACTGACTGGAAGACATCAGAGCAGCTGGTCATTTTAAAAAACACATTTAACTATTGAAACACAACTTTTTCAATGATCTCACTGATGAAGGGAGGTTTGAGATGGGCCTGTAGTTCTGCAGGACAAAATCTCTTTTTCAATAATGGTTTGATAATTCCTGTTTTAAAGGCTGGGTGAATAATCCTGACCCAAGTATATATAAATATTTTATCGATAGTTCCCAATAAAGCAGAAAACAGAACAGATATTTTAGTTATTAGGCTCTTATCCTTTGGCACATACCACCAGTTTTAGTCCGTGAGGCAGACACTCTGTCTAACTTTAAGTCTCAGTCTCGGTTTATTATTACAGCACCAATTTTAAACAAATGTCATTTCAAGGCACTTTACAGAGACAATATAGTCAGATTGGTTAAAAGTTTCTGTCAAGGGAAACTATTTGATTGCATCCAGTCATTGACTTGCAAGACATGCTCCTCCTGGATCAGCTTGCGGTGACAATTTTAGCTTACATTTTGTCATTGACTCTTCAGCAATCCCTCACACCGAGCATGCATGTAGCGACAGTGGAAAGGTAAACTCCTTTCAACAGGAAGAAAACTCCAGCAGAACCAGGCTTAGTGGGAGAGGCCTTCTGCCGAGGCCGACTGGGGTTCAAGGAGATAGAAGCAGATATGCTAAAAGACGCAGTTAACTAGCGCCACATGCGGTCCTGTCTAGGTAAAACATAACCAAGCAGACGAGGTCTGCGCCAATTCTCATGTCAGAAAATATAAGGGAGCACATACAGTTAGTCTCAGTAAAAGAAACAGGACTACTTGAAAAACAGGCCAAGCCCCAGCATCTCTATACAGAGATGTTGTTGGCAGCTGCGCAGTTGATATTTCTCTCCAGGATGGTGTCACAGCCAAACAGATATAGACCAGATAAAGCTACTATTACAGGAAAAGCAGAGAGAGCATAAAGTTTTGATGGGAACTTAGCAAATATTGTAGAATGGGAGAATATAGATAGAATGAAGCAGAATATAAAAAAGGTCCCTATGTCATCCAGAAGCCTAAACATCCAGCCACATAAATATAGAAAATAGCTCAGGATAACCGGTTATTTTGGATGAGATATAAGAAAGGTAGAGCCACAGTAGGGCCAAGGTAGAGCCAAATGTTTATGATGTTTATCCATCCAAGAAGGACACATCCAGACTGGACAAACTGATCAGGCGGGCCGGCTCCATGGTTGGCATGAAGCTAGACTCTCTGGTGGCGGTGGCAGAGGAGAGGACACTGAATAAACTGATGGACATCATGGACAACAGCAGCCACCCTCTGCACACCGCCATCAGCAGCCAGAGGAGCCTGTTCAGTGACAGACTGCTGCTTCCCAAGAACCGGACCAATAGACTTAAGAACTCTTTTGTCCCCCACGCCATCAGACTGTGCAACGACTCACTGGGGGCGAGGAGGCGACACAGGACAGGGGGAAGAGGGAAGAAGTAGCAACACTTATATTTTTTATTTTTTCTGTTAAATGTGAACTCCATATTTATTTGTATTTTGCTTAATTTTAACTTAATCTCACTTAATTCTTTTTTGCCCTGTAAGCTGCTGGTAACCTTAATTTCCGGAGGGAATCTTCCCAAGGGATCAATAAAGTACTGTCTAAGTCTTATAGTTAGAGGTGCTCAGGTTACCCTTGGTTATCTCTATATATGCTATTATAGGCTCAGACTGCTGGAGGACATAGTGATCACTTTTCCTCATTGCATGCATACTTTAACCAATCTGACTGTATGATCTGGTTAAATTGTCTCTGTAAAGTGCCTTGACATGTGTTTTGAGTTGGGCCTATATAAGT
>NW_015151085.1:640007-644824 GCF_000732505.1 Cyprinodon variegatus | reverse complement strand
TTTAGAAATTCTAGGAACCACTAGTAAACCTGCAGATTGAGAGAGAAGTGCTCTGTTAGGAACATAAGGAACAATCAGATCTCTGATATCAGATGGAGCTTGGCCATTTAAGGCTTTATATGTGAGAAGGAGGATTTTAAATTCTATTCGGGATTTAACAGGAAGCCAATGAAGAGAAGCTAGTTCAGGAGAGATATGATCTTTTTAATTTTCATCAGAATTCTGGCTGCAGCATTTGATTGGATCAGCTGAAGACTTTTATCTATAGTTTTTGGACTTCCTTTATAACATATATTTTATAGATGTATGACAAAGGAAATGATTTACGTAAACTTGGGTTTTCCGCTGTATGGGTGCGTGAGCGACACTTTCGTTATTTTAGTGCTTCTTATATGATGTCATACAAGGAAGCAGAGTATTGCATTCATTGTCTTAAACAAATTCATTGGTTTAACCTTCACTAATCTTGTAAATTAAGCTTTTTAACAAAGCAATGAGATTGTCTAACTTTCCCAAGATAACACCTAAATACATTTATGAAAACTTCTGAATTTCAAGAAAGTGATGAAATATTCAGTTACTTGTCAGATTGATTTAGTAACCGTCAAAAAAAAAATAAAAATAAAACAATGAACAATAACATCTGTTCATTCATTGTATGGCCTTCTTCATCTGTTAAGAATAAAGGAAGATATACATTAAAGACATATATTGGAGATTTTTATTCCATGGAAATCAGTTGTGAGAGATCGAGCTAAAAAAACTCTTGGAGTTTGACCTTTTTACTTTATTAACCATGTTATATTTTAACCTCAGACGGAACTGAAGAACATAAAAAATAAAAGACAATAAAAACAGATTTTTTTTAAACAAAAGATAAAATTCCAAGTTTTATTTTCAACACAAGGAGTTAAAAAAATGACGTTGGGTAAACGATGAATTTGAAAGGCAATCAAAGGCACATTGCTTGCAAGGGAAAAATTTAAAGTTTCAATTTCCCCTTTAATAGTAACTTCCTGTAATCTCCACCTTTCATTTACATAGAGGCAATGCCTGTATGTTCAGCTGCTACTCGTATTTCGTAAGCCTAGCTCAGAAGTTAAGTTTCTCTTTCCCTGCAGTAATTAAGGAAAGTTATTCTGTAATTAACAATCTTTTCTACTTGCTGTTTACCCTGACCAGATTTTTATTCTACTCTCTGTAGAAGGTACCCCTGGGGCACTACCATTTACCTGCATCTTTAATCCTTAAAGGAGTCACTAATCCTTAAAGGAGACTTTAAGGATACTGTCTTGTGTTGTAGCCTTTACAAATATTTCTTAATGTATAAATCATTCAAAATCTATACCTTAAAGATAGATTTTATGACGCAAGGTGTCACAAGAGCTTTTATATGTTTGTTTTATTATCTAAGAGCAGCTAGACTGTGTCATAAGTGTGCACACGGTCCAGGTTGGGGGGACGCATGAAGCAGGAACACACCGGGTTGCATACAAGAAAGTTCTTTTGAAGAAAAAAATACTTTATTAAAAAAAAAAAACTCAGAAGATAGTGGTTAATACAAAAAGGAAAATTGCTTTTATTGAGGTCAAGAAACAGAGAAATTGAAGAAAGAACAAAAAGGATTTTATGAAAATTCCTGAGCAGAGTTATTAAAATCACATGGGAGACACAGATACTGTGTTACTGACCCAATTCAACTGTTTCCTCATCATAAAACCAAGCATGATGTCTAACAGATGACTCGTAGTCCAGTCCTTTTACAGCCTAAACTTTTACTGGATATTTACCACTGGTCATATTTCTTTATTATCAACCGACCTCTCTGGTTTACAAACTTTTTATAAACAGTCGGCAGTAAAAGGATAATTCAAATTCCCACTGGTTACAGTTCTGCAATTTTTGGTAATGCTGAATCCCGGACTGGCCCCCAAACAAAGACACTGACCAGTTTCTGATGTTCAGGAATAAAAACATAATCTGCATCGCAGAATGATGCAATCCCTGAAAAGTAATAGTTACTACTGTAAACGATAAGGTTGTTAGTGCATATTAAGAACATGTTGAGCCCCCTTTGTATTTTCCTGTGGTCGTAATGTTAACTCAGCAGATTCTACTGTCACAGCCTGTGTCCTGCACAGGGTTGGACTGTCTCACTAAGCTGATATCCCCTATAAAGAAACATGAGCCGTTTGAACAGAGGAGACACTCCCCTCCAGAGACCTCAGCTTGTTTGTTTTTCAGGGTGGCTTTTCACTTTATGAAATTTAACGCTGTCCAACTTCTCGAACCGCTTGTTGCAGAACTCACAGGTGAAGTTGTAAAGTGCCTCCGGAGTGTGTTTCTTCATGTGCCAGTTCAGGGAGGCACGCTGGCGGCACTGGTAGCCACAGATTTCACATCTGAAGTTGAGAATAAAGGGGAAAAAAACGGCAGAGAGAAGTTTCATGGTCAGGTATTGTGAGTTCTGCCAGACCGTTTACAGAGCTTATCACAGCCATTCATGTGTTTTATTGGGTTTTTATGTGACAAATCAACACACAGTAGGGCATAATAAACAAAAAAAGAAACAATTGTTCTTTGTTGTGTTTATACTAAATAAAAACTGTAAATGTGGAGTATTGTTCATATCAAGACTCAATGGCGCAATCCCAAACCAGCCCCAAAGCACTAACCCTGAGCACTAACCCTCCATTTGCACGTTTTCACAGAGGGTGTGCCACATT
This sequence comes from Cyprinodon variegatus, assembly GCF_000732505.1. Lineage (NCBI taxonomy): Eukaryota > Metazoa > Chordata > Actinopteri > Cyprinodontiformes > Cyprinodontidae > Cyprinodon > Cyprinodon variegatus. The sequence goes on along the minus strand of NW_015151085.1, from coordinate 642,098 downwards.
AAGTGCCATCCCAAACCAAGTAGTAGGTAGGGCAAGTGGAACGTTCATCCCTTTAATAGCAAGTCTGTCTCAGTTGCAGACTTGCTGGAATTCGGCAGCAGGTTAAATAGCGGCCTGTTGGCAGAGGAAACACATAATCCCATGTGTAAATTCTGCCATTTTGCTGCATCTTCCTCATTCTGACAGAAAATCACAAGTTAGAAAATGAAAAAACAAAATTTATTCCAAAGTGGAAGCTCCGCTTTAACATAGTTTCATTTGACCGTATACATTTGTTTTAAGAAAGGGGCAAATACAGCCATGTACATGGGGCATCAATGTGTCGCTATAGCAATGACTGCTTTCCTTTTCTGTTGGAGAGAAGAAGCCCTCCCATTCTCGTTTATATCCCCCCCCACACACACACACCTTCAATTTAGGCACCCTCCACAGCTGCAAGTGAGACTTCCATGGGAGTGACCCTTGATTGTTAAGGGTGCTTAAGGGGTTGTTTGGGATTCAGCCAATATTCCTTTAATTTGAAAAAAAAAAAAACCTACCAGCTTTGCATATCTAAATTAGAGATAGACAGATACGCTCATGTATTCTCTTATTCATTAGTGCATTCAACAAACGTGCCTTGAAATCATGTGAAATGCATATATTGCCCCTTGCCACCCTCCATTGGTCTTCATTGTTAATTTCCTTTGATTAGTTGAAGCAGCACTAATTATTGAGATGTACTCCACCTACAGGACCTTTTCAAAATAGAAACGTTGTAAAAACTGACTGCCCTTGGTGTTTGCCGCACCCAAAACTGTCACACTCAAAGCAAGAAATGCAAATCTTATGTATGGAGAGAAATAAAAATCTCTTTCAGCTTTTTTTTTTTTTTTTTGTCCAAATTTGTCCACAGGAACAGCAGACTATGACATCAGTAACTCACTGGAGCGGCGTCTCTCCTGTGTGCGTCCGCCGGTGGACTTCTAGATGATTCTTACGCTTAAATGATTTCCCGCACGTTTCACAGATGAAATCTCTGACCCCTGGTAGAAATAACCACATAAATAAATGAGTTAGTGTGAAGAATTGTTTTCGAGTCAATGAGTCGATGCAATCAACTGGTTTTCCTTAGATAGAAAACTTTGAATTAATTTGACTGGATGATCTGGTGAACAATAAAGTGCCTTGAGATGACGTGTTGTGAATTGATGCTATATTGAAAAAAAGCTGAATTGAATTGAAAATACCAGCGCTGGTCTTCTGGTAAGAACCCACCTGAGTGTATGATCATGTGACGGTGGAGGTGGTTTGACAGGTAGAACTTCTTCCCACAGCCAGGATGAGGGCAGACCTTGGTCCTTCCTTTCCTGTGAACTAGATTCACGTGATTCTAGAGACAATGGACAGCTTCTTTTAATCCATTTTAAGGGATGACAGATGAGAGATGCAAACAGAACGGGTCACGGAGTTCTACCTGAAAACTGCTGATTGCTACGTAAACCTGACTGCAGCCTTCATAAGGACAGTGGAACATCTTCAGCATGCCGTCTGCTTCAATGACCGGTCCTCGCCTGTTTCTCTTTGACCTGCAGGAAACGGACAAAGACGGGGTGGATTAGAACATCGGTAAACACCCAGGATCTCAGTGGTACGTCTGCTTCATACCTGCTGAGAGTCCGCTGCAGCTCTCTGCTGCTACTCAGCTCCAGGTTATCGATGGAGTTCTGGACCAGCTGCGTCTCACTCAATCCTGCAGAGACAGAGTGGGATTAAAACCCCGAAGGTTAAGAGAACTCTATTCACATCTAGGGCTGTCACCATACTAAAAAGGTAAAAGTGGATATCAGTAGCCAGGAAAATATTTAATACTGGACACCATTTAAAAAAACAGGGAGTTAGGACAAATTGTAAAAGAGATAAAGAATATTTTTTATCAACATTAAAGCTCACCTTTTTGTAACCAAATTATGGAACATGGTTTCTCACATACGACGGAGTATTAGGGCCTGGCTAGAGATTTAGTTTTTCTTAAATTTCAAGAATAAAGTCGTAACATTACGAGAATAAAGTCACAAGGAGAATAGTCATAAAATTACGAGAATAAAGTCA
>NW_015151085.1:630248-639585 GCF_000732505.1 Cyprinodon variegatus | reverse complement strand
CTAATACTTCGCCGTACTCACAGAATCACAGATTATAGTTAGAAAAGTATGTTGCTATCTCTAAACCCATCTATTTGGTGACTCCCCTCATTGCATGTTGAACAGTGGTGTCAAAAGTACCCACATCTGTTACTTAAGTAGAAGTATAGATACTGCAGTTTAAAAACACTCTGGTAAAAGTTGAAGTATCAGCTTGACCTCTTTACTCAAGTAAAAGTGAAAAAGTATGTGATCCAAGAACTACTTAAAGTACAAAGTATAAATTAACCTTTAAAAAAAAAACAGCCAGATGTCACTATATGAATTGAAAGCTCCATTTTTTCAACTATTTCGAAAAATTCTTTGAGATAGGGCCAATGATAAGGGAGGAATTGTTGGTCTCCATCTCCCGATACGCTCTCGCCTGTGTCTGACCTTTCAGACATTTAAACATCTTTTTCTGAATCCAACATTGTAGTATGGCATGGACAATTCCTGTTAGCAGTTTGAAGAACACCTGCTTGCTTCTGATGATTTCCTTCAGCTAACCAATGACTGTTTGCGTTATATGACTCATCCAATTACACTAGTTTTCACTAGATGGGGATGGCGCCAATGATCTGCATTGGACGGCGTGAAATAAATATTTATAAACATGAAACCAGGGTTAACCAATTAAAAATCAGCGGGGTCTTAATAAAGAAAATCATCAACCAGTAAAGGTCCAGAGACATTTTTAATGATCTGTTTAAAGTAAACAGAATTTAACACTGAAATAAAATGGGGTTTTCATTCATTCATGTTAAACATTGAATTTTTAAATAAAAAAATATAAATAACAAAAAAATAAAATTTTCCATGTCAAAATCTTAAGTGTTTTTTGAAGTAGAGAACAACAATCTTTCAGTTTGGTATATAGAAAATTCCTGATTCTCATATTTTATAAAACCCCTGAACTGACTGTTTATTTATTATTTTATTTTTCTTTTTTTCTGGCTTAATTAGAGCAGTGGGCTTTAGGCTGCTCCGCTCCGGTCCGGCCAGGTCAAGATCCGCTATTGCAATCTCACCAAACAGGAAAAAGAACAGCAAGAATATCCGGTTTGTCAAATTAAAATATAGTAATAACAGATAGGCAATAACTACAAATTAGAGCATAATTCCTATATATTTAAAAAAACCAACACAGATTATTTAAAAGATTGGATGCAAACCATTGGTACTTCAACATAACAGGAAGCAGATTTCTCATCTCCATCAGAAACCGCACATATGCAGGATGCTGATGGGGATTTTTTTAATATGTCATATTAAATTAAGTGTTAATTCCTGCATCTTTTGCTCCTAGGAATTTCATGGTAATATTGAGCATGCTCTCCTCAAGAAAGGAGAATAAGTCGGAGCGCAGCAATATGGGAGGAACAGCAGAGGCTGTAGCCTTTGCATTGCGCAGGAAGTCTGGAGCGCTGCGGGGCAGAGCAGAGACAAAGGATGGGGGATTTTAGGGTAACAGGAGAAGTGGCGCGTTCCGCTAATCCATGACCTCTGCATTAAACCGTAGCCAAGAGTAACGAGTAACGTTTCTTTTAAAAATGTAAGGAATAGAAAGAACAGATACTTGTGTGAAAATGTAATGTCTAGAAGTCAGAAGTAGGAGGATAAATGGAGTAAAGTATAAATACCTAAAAAGTGTACTTATGTACTTGACAACTCTGATGTTGAACAACTATAGTTTCAGGCCCCGTCCACACGAAGTCAAACCCTGGCCTAAATTCACTAATTTTTCACCAAACCAGCCTCTCATCCATACGAAGCCGGCGTTTCGGGGGTCTTTTTTTATTCAGCCTTCAGAGTGGGAAGATTTTGAAACACAGTTTTTGCGTTTCCATCTTTAAGCTCTAACCGCATTTTTTTTCTAACACGCATGCGTCATAGCGTCGCCTCTAAACACGCATGCGCGACACAGTATCACAACAACAATGGCGCCGTACTGTGTTGAATGGTTGCTGCTCATGCTACTCACCCTGCTGTCGGGCTTACAACAGAATCTTCTTCTTCTGGAATATCTCCAGGAAGAACAGAGCAATATCGACGACATAGTTCAGCACCTCAATTTGACTGAACCACGAAAATGGACCCGCACGGCCATTTTCCGGTTTTCCGGTTTGGTTGTTGTATAAATATTACTGCGCATGCCCAACATTTCGTTGCCTGTTTTCGCCTATTTTTGCTTTTCATGCATTCATGTGGTCGATCACATTTATTTTACGTCTCCGTCTTTAAGACAAACGTTCTGGAAAATATTAGCGTTTTGTGTTCGTTTTGACTTGGTGTGGACGGGGCCACAGTGTCTTCAGGCTGTAACCCCAACAACAGATTGTTTGATAACAAAAAATACTAAATAAATGAACGAGTGTTTGAAGTCAATGAATGATTGATTCATCCTCCCTGTTAACTGTTCCGACTTTTTCTCCCTGAATGAACTGCAGACAATCCTCAACACTTTAGAGGTCAATAACACAATGGAAGTTCTCCTTCAAAGAGTTTCTCACATCCCTGAGCTTTCTCTGACCTTTCATTTTATCTCTCTAGTGACACTAAAACCTGAGTCTTTGACACCAACCCCATTCACATCCAAAGCGGTTATGGTCATCAGATAAGATGCATTCACTGATCAGCAAAGGACATGATGTGCTGTTTGCTTATTTAATGAGCATGGACACTATTTATACTTCCAACCATTTTTCTGAACTTTGTCTACAACAAGAAAACCTTACAGCATTTGACCAATCATATGTATTTTAGTTATATGCTTATCTATGTTATGTCAGCATCCTCAGACATACTTAGACTACTTATAATTCAGTGTTTTAAGCATCAGTTAATGATTAACATTATTTCCACTGCAGAGACCATATGAGACTCTGCCGTCTCAGCTTTGTTCACCATAAAGCAACCACTGGCTGGTTACTAATCTCCTTAGATTTAGGAGGATGTTCGTTGCTCCCGGAAACATTGTGGGGAAAATTCATACTGATAATTTTTAACTAACACTGCATGATGTAGTTTTACAGGCAAAATAAAGTCAAACTAGAACGGAAACTGTCTGCATCCATAAAACAGCAGTGATTTTCTGTGGATGTTGTGGAGTTAGAAACTATGGGAACTAACTAACCGAAAGGCAGGAAGGAAGATTTTCACTGCTGCGCTCTGCTTCCTGATATGGCCCAATCCCAGACTGGCCTCTATACATTTTCTGTGTCAGAATGTCCACCTTAACCCCTATATAGGGCTGTATATAATGGTTACGCCATTTTAAATTAGTGTCTGAATGTCTAGTGGATGAAGTAGTGGACTTGAAATTTCCCACAATGCACCTAGAAAAGTAGTGATCATTCATGGTCTATGGACGAGCAGATATATCACTGAATGCTTTGCGTGGAGAGCTCTCCTCGCAAAGCATTATGGGATTTGCTGTCACAGCGGCCTGCTGTCGCCATAGTATGTCGCTACCTGATGGTGGCGACTAGAGGCGGAGTTACATGACCAGCAGGAAATGAAAAGTACTGATCATCTTTCTGAACGGTGAGTTAACTGAGTTCGCTATAAAGCGCACTTTAAAGTGATCGAGGGATTTAGGGGTTCGGGCGGATGTTCTGAAACAGCCACTAACCCTGAGCACTAACCCTTCCTTTGCATGTTCCCGTGGAGGGTCCTCCATATTAAGGACCCAAAAGTTAGGAAAAAGAAAAAAAACATCAATAATTCAAAAAGGGGAGATCCTCTTCAAAATACGTCAATTGCATATACATTTGTTTTAAAAAAGGGGCAACTGTTTGATTTTATGCAAACCTGCTACAGCCAGACATATGGGGCATCACCGTGTTGCCATAGCAACAACTACTTTCCTTTTCTGTTTGAGGAAAGAAGCCATCCGATTCTCATTTGTACCCCCCACATTCAATCAAGGCGCCCTCTACAGCTGCAGGTGTGACTTCCTTGGGAGTGACCGCCCCCTAAGCTGCAGGGGGCCGACCTGATCATATGGATGGAAATTTGAATGGCTTTAGATAAAATAATGGAATTTCTAACTTCCACAGGAACACAGGAACTTTGACTTCCTCATGAGGCAGCATGAACCGTGTCGGTGATTTGCATTAACAGCTTCGATAGCTGAGTAAGCTGTTACTCTTTAGCCAGTTTCTCTGTTGCTTTTTCAGGAAAATCAGTTGCAATCAGGAGTGTCAGGAATGTTTTTGTTTTACTTAGCCTCTCTGTTCAAACCAGAAATGCCCACAAGGGGACGCTCTCCACAGAATATCTCCATGAATAACGCAATTAGTGAGAGGGGTCCCGTCTCTTTTCAGGCAGTCTTAAGTAAGCCTTGCTGCTTCTGTAACTTTCTATTGTGCAAAGTTGCTAACGCTATATCCCCATGAACAGACATACAGACATACACACTGATTATGTTATAAAAGTATCAAATTAAGAACAAATTGTTTTATTTATAAAGATTTTCTCCTAAAAATGATTGAATGTGAATTTTAATACCAGGTTATGACTTCTTTAAAAGTTCTCCTTATGAAATTCAACCAGTTAACACGATCAAAAACAACTATTAAAAAAAATTCTAGTACATAAGAATTTTAGTGAATACTAAAATAAACCTAAAAAATAAAAAGATTCTCAGAGAAACATCTCCTCCTATGAAAGGCCTGAACACACCGTTTGCGTACGACTTTTAAATCTGCTCGGACTTTTTTCCATGTCACACAGACTGTGTGTAGAGAGGCTCCGACTAGGCAGGGTGGGCAGATCTGTGAAGATTTTTTTTCACTTTTGTCTCTGTGCTATTCACAAATTAAAACATCCAACCTTTTTCTGACACGCTTAATCCCAAGTGGGGTCACGAGGGGTGCTGGTGCTTATCTCCAGCTGTCTACAGGCGAGAGGCGGGGTACACCCTGGACAGGGTGTACCTTAGTGAAGCCAATTAACCTAATAGTCATGTTTTTGGACTGTGGGAAGAAGCCAAAGTACCTGGAGAGAACCCATGCATGCTCAGGGAGAACATGCAAACTCCCAGAACCCAGAACCTCCTTTCTGCAGAGCAGCAGTTCTACCCACTGAGTCACTGAGCAGCCCCCCAACATGTAACACAATTTCCCACATTTGATTTGGACAGATTATGTACACAACAAAAAAAAAAAACAACAACAACTAAATGAATCTGTGCGGCATCTAAAACCAGAAAAGACAATATCAATCTGCCTTTATTGAAAACATAATGAGATCTACGTCTAAAGAAAAGAAAAAGATTCTCAGAGAGAGATCTGGAAAGTTTATCAGAGTTTTTCTTTCTTTTTTCCTAAAGAGGTGAGAGAGAGATAGATCGCGCTAACCTGCTCTGTCTGCACCTCGTTAGTTTATTTGTTGTGGGGCTCAAAGAGCTTCAGTAATTTATCTGTTTTCTTTCCCCCTGAACTCCTAACATGGGCAAAGTAATCATTTTTAATGTTTCATTGATCGTTATTACATGAGTCTGTCCCACTCACTATATATGCGATGTGCAACTCCAAAACTAACTTTTGCGATTAACGTTTTATTTCGGATTTTCCCCCAAACGAGATGTATTTTACATTGTAACCGCGTCTCTCTTCCTGTCAGACTGACATACTGCTGCATAATTGCTGAAATAAGTCAAAATGTCTTAAATTAAATGCATCTACCTTTAATTTGTGTAGGGAAATTAGATAGTTTGACAATGGAATGAGTGTTTTTACTCTTAAAACAAGATAATTAGATAATATGCACTTGAAATAAGACAATGCAGTTGTGTTTTCTTATTTAAAGTGTAAATTGTCTTGTTCCATTGGTAACATTTCTCTTTTACCTCCTCAATCCAAGAACAAATGCACTTATTTTAAGAAAAAATGACTAATCTAGATTTAGATTTTTTTCCAGTGAACTCCTCATTGCATCGTGTCTGGTGTGATCATCCCCATTGACTTTCAATGAGTGCTAAACGCCATGACCTCATCTGGTACGATTTTCTGTTGGATTAGACGCAAAATCGGAATTGTTGTGTTCTGGCCTCCTGCCATCAGGTTTGGGGTCTTAGTGAGATAAAATTATATTTACAATGGTTTGTTGTAAATGTTTGCTACCTGTCAGGGAATCTTCCTCTGCTGCTTCGACTTTAAAGTCGGGCACACACAGCTGGTTGTAGGCGACACCACCGATGACGGTGCAAGAAACCTCCTCCATGTTTCCGCTGCCCGTGTTGAGCTGGACTCCTTCTGACGCCAAGGCTTCATAACTGGAACCACTGATGATGATTAACTGGGAAAGAAAGCAAGAAGCCAAATAGATTCATTAAAAGGTCTGTATTTGTTTTTATTTAATCATTTCCTAGACTCCTTCATCCTTTAAGGCTGGGGTGGGTCAACTCCAACCCTTCAGGGTCTGGTTCCTGGTCCAACACACCATCAGGTATTTACATGGATATAGAATTAGAGGAGAGAGGTGGCCACTCTTTTTGAAGAGACACTTTAACTCTCAGGCAAGACCACACAAGGTCACCCCCCTAGATTAAATGCTACACCAGAGAACAATGAATATGTCTGATCAGGTTGGGCTCATATCTGGTTTGTTGCCTCACAAGGTTTAGCTTAGATAGCTCAGACTGCTGACCAACCTTCGCATGGTACAGAGGAGAGTTTTAGAGAAGAGGAACCAGCAGGAAGCATCAAAGTAATAAATATTGACCTGAAAAATCAATTACAACACCTCGAATTAAACTGATCGTTGGGTCAAACGTTATACGGTGTTGGTTTAAGGCAATCGTTTGAATTTATGGCAGATCATTTTACAGCAGAAAACTTTGATCGTAGTAAAGAGACAGGATGAATGAAAGGATGGATGGAAAAGAAAGAAAGAAACAAAGAAGTATAAAAGTAAGGACAGTTGGAATAAGGAAAGGACAAGAGGAAATAAATAAGGACTTTCTTGATTCCTAAAACATGAAGCTACATGGACGTAGTGCTAATCTATTATATTATGCTGTAATTAATCAAATTAAAACGTGTTACCGTTTTTTTTCATTTGGGTTAATAGTTTGACCCTAAAAAAAATAAAAAAATAAGATTTGCATTTTAACTGCAAGGTTTTGTGGATCAGACTGCTTCTGGCCAAACTCTGCTGTTCATAGAAAAACCATCTTACAAACTCTTTACAGTTTACTTTAACATACTCATTTCTGGCCTGCTGCTTTCCAGGCAGTTCTTCCTGACCTTCTGACATCTATCAGTTTGTGAAATCTCCTGTTTCTAACCTGTGAGCCTTCCAGAGGCGTCGGCTGGGTAGGGATCTGGCAGCCGGTCGCTGCTGTGTGCAGAGGCCGAGGGTGGAACAGCTCCACCTGCTGGTCGTGGACGGCTGGTGGGACGGACAGCTCCAGCTGAGAGCTCAGCGGGACGGAACCATTCAAGCTTTTAGAGTGCTGATCCAGTCTGTCTGTTTCAGATGCCTCGCTGGAATCAGACCCAAGAGTCCTGCTTTCTCTCTCCCTGAGACTTTTCCCCTCTCCTTCATCTGTAACTCGACTCATATCCTCAAGCTCTGCTGCCTCCTCTTCCTCAGCAGAGGCAGAGTGTAAGGATGCTGCATCCCAGGCAGGCTGCCGTGTCCCGCTAGCATCCTGAGATGAATCCTCTACTCTGGACTGGCTGTATAGGCCTCCATCTTCTTCAGTCTGGTTCACAGCTTCAGTTAGTTCATCTATGGGAGAAAAACACAGAAAAACACCAGTTAGAAAAATAATCACATTAAATCAGACCTCATCGTTATGACGCTGCACCTTTACACTTTCTATGGCCTCCCTTTCTTCTCTGCCGGCTCCTGGTTCGTTTAGCCGTGTCCACTTTGTTGGCAGCCTCTCCATCACTGTCTCCATCTCCTCTCTCTTCCTGCTCAGAGTCACTGACGTCCTTCAGGGGCGAGTAAAGAAACTGCATGAAGGAGTGGTCTGAGAGGCACTGCCAGACGGCGGCGGTGGAGCGGTCAGGCCTGGGTTCCAGAGCTCGGAGCTGCGGTTCGTGGGGACATGAGGCCGAGTGATCCCGGTACCAACTAACCAGACTGTGGAGGCTGGAAACTCGCTGCTTCCTACCTGATAAACAGCAACACATTAGATGATGATGAATATTTCCTGAAAAGATCGACTTTTTAGTGCCTTCGAAAACATTTTTCCCACATGGACAAAATGTTGGTTCCCCTCCTTTAATTAAAGAAAAAAATAGTTAGAAAAATAACTTGAATTTTACAAAAGTAACAATACAATTTTATGAAAATTAACAAATGAAAGTAATTTACTTTTCAAAGGTGCTTCAAGAAAATGATTTGAAAGTATAAGCTCATCAATCAGGCCTGGATGAAAATGATGGTACCCTTAATTCCAAAAAAGTTAAAAAACATCCACTGGACTTTGTTTCCAGGTTTGAAGATGTTTCGCTTCCCGGACGAACAGGTCCGCCCCTTTAAAATGTAGGTCGCTAGGGACGACCCAGATGCATGCATGCATGTTTTCTAAGCAAAACAAGGCTTTATCTCTGGTCAAATCTATATAACCTCGAACTCAACGCTATTCCTGACATTTTGAATTGAAAAAGCTTCCTGGATGGGAAAAGAAACGTCTTCAAACTTGGAAACCAAGTCCAATGGATTGCTTTTTAACGTTTTTGGAATGACTATGACCTGGATGACAGGGAATTTTCACCAGTATGCCATCCTTAACTTAATATTTTGTTGCACAACCTTTGGAGACAACCACTGCAATCAGTGGATTCCTGTAGCTGTCAGTGAGGCTTCTGCTCCTCTCAGGAGATACTTTATTTCCACTCCTCATAAGCAAACAAAGGTTTTCATTTTTCCTTTCAAAGATGCTCATTAGGGTTTAGGTTGGGGCTCCTGGGGGCCACTTCAGAATAGTAGAATGGTTTCTGGTGCTGTTTTTGGCTGTTTTTAGCTGTTTTGGGTCATTGTCCTGCTGAAGACTAAAGACCTGCGACTGAGACCAAGCCGTCTGACACTGACCAGCACAGTTCTCTCTATAACACAGCGATAGTCTTGAGGTTTCATTGGATCCTGCAGAGTTTCAGGAGACCCTGTACCAGATGAAGCAAAGCAGGCCCACAGCATAACAGAGCCTCCATCATATTTACAGCAGGGAAAGTGTTTGCTTCTTGATATGCTTCGTTTTTTTTTCCATCCGTGAACATAGAGCTGATGTTAGCAAAAAGTCCACATTTTTCTAATCTGTCCATAGGACTTTCTGGTTTGTCAACATGTAATTTGGATA
>NW_015151085.1:622409-629574 GCF_000732505.1 Cyprinodon variegatus | reverse complement strand
GCTCATATTATCCGTCTCTTTGATTCGTCATCTATTTTCCTGCTGCGACCCGCCTCCAGGGAGGTTGGCTACTGTTCTTAAATCTCTCTAATATTGTCCTTTAGTTACTTTGACCAGTGTTGTTATTGGCAGCCATCTTGGATTTAGTCTTAGTTTTAGTCTTCAGGACAAAAACTATTATTAGTTTTAGTCACATTTTAGTCAATAATATAAGTGATAGTTTTAGTCTGGTTAAGTCGACTAAAACTTAAAAAGATTTTAGTCTAGTTTTAGTCAGTTTTATGTTGCAATTCATAAAACAGAGAACCTTTATAATGTCTAATAACAACCAGATTCCTGTCCAGACTGACAGCTCTTGCCTAGATGCTACCATTCCCCGTTATAGAATGCTGTCATTCAGTTCATTGATGCTGTTAGGCAGAAAACTTTGATATATAGAATTACAATTAACTTCTTTATGAATTAATTAATGCTCTACTTTATAAAAAGGTGTCTCACAAAAGCTGTGAAAATAGAAGATCCAGTTCAACACATCATATTGGTTAAAATAGCTAACAATCAATACAAAATCAATACAAAAAAATGTAAAATAAACGAATGGTTTCAGACAAACAAGGTTTCCATCCAAAAGCAAACACTTCCTGGTTTACTATAAATTATGTGTTACACACAGATCAATCAATCTCATTACTCCAAAAATTAATCTGAGTCTTTATCCAAAAATAAATGGTATGCAATGATATTTTTGCTTTAGATATAATTTAGAGATTCCTTTCGGTAGAAGTTAAAGAAGGTTTAGCATCATCTCTTGTGAGCTGGAAGAAATAAATCCTTAATAGTTTGACAAAGGGACTTTTATGCTTGGCAGAGGATGATCAGCCACATAGTTTATTAGGTAGTGAGGGCAGGAAGAGCCATACTGCTGAGAGCGAACCATCAGAGTGGAGCATAAAGCGCAGACTCTGAGCTAAGCTGCGTAAAGACGCATTTCTGCACAAACACAGCTTGAAGAGCAGAGTGTGTCAGAGAGCAGCACGGCTCATACTTGTTTCTAACAGTTTACAGCACAGTGATGCTTTTTAAATGTCTGACAGACCATCCGCTATTTTTTTAGTTAGTCTCGTCAATGAAAACTCACCCATGACTCATCATGTTTGAGTCATCAAAGATTCATGTTTAGCTCGTCAGTTCTCGTTATCATTGTGGGAAAAAAGGAGCATCAACGAAATCATTTCATCATCGTTGACGAAAACAACACTGGGACTCAAACACATTAGTCACAGGAACATTAGGTTGCTATGAGACGGTCTAACAACTTTACCTTCAATATGTTTTTCTAAAATTTTTATTTCAAATCTTCTAAAACTACTCTTGCCTTTGCTTCCTCCAGTCCGGTCCAGGTTGAGTGTGGTACACACCAGGCCACCTAACAGCACAGTGACTACCTGTAGCTCAACATATAGTCCCAATGACTGATTACAAGAGTTTAGACACCTGGGATACTAATTAGTGGTCCCTTTGGTCACATTATTTTCAGTCTTTTCTAAACCAACCATAACTTTTGTCCAGGCCTGCTTCTACAGTTTATCTATTAAAGTCATTCTGGTAAATAGTGGTTAAAATGCAATGTTTGACATTCATTTGTTCATTTTCATTGAATTTTCATTACTTTTTCTCAAGTTCTGTCTGTGACCATTGTGGGTTTTTCTGTCATTAAACCAGGCGTACCAAGACTTTTGTCTATGAGTGCATCTACACCTTCAATTATTCCACATTAGTTCCGTACATTTACATCCTGATTAACCAGCTCATTGTGGTGGTTAAGGTTGAAATTACATGAATAAGTATTTAAGTAAAAGTTGGAAAAGTTTAGAGTACTTCTGTATCATTACTTTTTTTTTTTTTTTTACTTTCACAGCATCTGACAGGCTGTTTGCAGGTATGTTCCTGCTAAAGGCACTGTCACAACATAATGCAGCCACCGCTATCTGTCACAGATGGGAAATACACTTTAAATATTCTGCTACTCATAACAGTTTGAATTTAAACCATAAAATCCAACTTTTGTCTGATCAGAGATTTTATTTAAGCACCTTGTTTCAACTCATCACTGTTTAAAGACGGTGTTTGTTCACCAATGCTTTCCAACAAATCGCTCCAACCTTCTCAGAACAGCTGGATTAATATTAATGTTAAATGTTGAATTATAGATAAAGTGTATGGGCGACTCAAAACAACTAAGACGCTGATCGGCTGATTAGGGAAATCCTTGTTGACGCGCTAAAAAGTTCAGTCCAAGATGCAGTTCAGATCCTTTTGTTTTATTGATCTTCAAAACATGCAATGCAGCATACAAGAAAAAAACAAATCCACAGGTATGAGACGTGATCAAGCGTAAAATAGAACAAAAACATCCAAAGCTTAAAGTGGTCAGCAAAAACTCCCCTCACCCACTCACTGAAACTCACCAGGTGAGCAAAACAGGTGATCTTACAAATCACTGCTGACATCTCGTGATCCAAACTATGCCTATCCACCACAAAGTGATTTTTGAACGCAGATGTTTCACCACAGCAGCTACCATCCACTAATCTTTGGATGCATCCCTTCTATAGCACATCTGTTACCAAACTCTCTGCAGACCTGATTCAGCTCTCCTTCAGCAAGGATGCATCTAAAGGTTGATTTTTATTTGATTTTTTTGTATTCCAATAAATACAAGGAGATTTGTAGCTACGATGAGACACAAAGTAAACACTTTTGATAGTGATGCACCATTAGCATAGATTTCGTCTAGATTTTTGAATAACAACATCACTAAGTTTTATATCTGAAGAAGCAAATTAATGACAACTAAACCTTTTTTGACATCTTTATAATGGATGTCAAACTGTAACTTGATTCAATTTTAGAATTTAATAAAAAAAAAGGCTATAAAAACAAAAAAATATCACAATGAAATCAGTTTATCTAACTTTCTACATTTATACCTGAGCTTTATCTGATATTCTTTTTAGTTTTGTTTGGTCAATTGTTTATTCTTCAGTTTTCTGATTTTACTTTGACTTTACATGTCACTTGATTTTTAATACAATTTTTTTTTCTTACACAACTCTCATGGATATGAAAGTAAATTCTTTAATAAAGTTTGAATAAATGCTGCATAATCTTAGATTTTAAATGTGGGTCATGATCCCTTTATTAATGCATTACTAAAGCTCATCTATTTAATGGTGGATGAAACTGGTTCTCTTTCCACAGTCCTGTTAAGTTTTCTAATTAACTTTTTAAGTAAGAAGCTGAAACATCATGAGAACAAATCTTAAAATGATTCATGTCAAATAAATAAATGAAAATACAAACCTTTCTGCTTCCCAGAATCCTCTGCTGCTGCCTCCTTTCTGAAACACAGAAACCCCATCCCCGTTAGATTAGCTTTACATGCAGGTGTGCGTGTGCGTGTGCGTGTGTGTGTGTGTGTGTGTGTGTGTGTGTGTGTGTGTGCAGCCCTCCTACCCGCTCTGCTCCTGCTGGTATCTGTCTCCATAAGTGGAGTAGAGCAGGATGAGGAACTCAGCCAGCCCAGCATCACTCAGGCTGGTCCTCCTGCGGAGCTCGCTCCACACCTTATGCGACTCTCCGAGGTAAACCCTCCTAACGTCGTACTTCTTTCGGGATTCCAGCCTCCTCTGAGCTCGGTCTGAGTCCGTGAGCCTCGGTCGACCCCTGCACCGCCTCAGAACACCTCCGGTTCGGTCGGTCTCAGAAGGACAGCCTACCGGACAATGCGCCATCTTGGAATTAATGCCAACAGCTGATCCCGTGATTAGCTGGAGTTGTGTCAAACATCACAAAAAGCTTTTTACTTTGGTTTAAGTTTTTCTAGTTAAACTTCTCACAAAACAGAAGGAGTGAGAATTAATATGTGGAAGAGTTTATGTGAATATAAAGCAGCAATATTGAAATGTCCAATTATTTCGATGGAGGAAGTGCACTGGTTTCTACCCGGAGCATATTAGGTGACGGACCGGTGTCCCACCTCGTAAACATTCGCGGGAAACTTTTGAGTTTTATCTGTTTTCACAGCTACTATTAGTTTTTTTGGTGATGACTGACATCCTAACGTTGGTGTTCAGGACCTTTTCGTCACAGACGGGTCAAAACAAGGACCCCGGTGTTTGTCCTCCAGCAGCAGCAGCAGCAGCCCCCCGCTGCAGCAGCCTGGTAGTGGGGCAGCACCGCCTCAGCCGCTCCCTGCTGCTGCTGGCAGCCGTGACCGCAGCCTCGGAGCTCGGCATCAGAGTGACTTTCTTCGCGCAGAGCCAGATCCAGAGCCTCCCGGTGTGTCTGCAGCGATGCAGCACGACCCTGAGCCCAGATGGTCTAAAGGTAAACAACGGTAGACACTACTACCGTAAAACATGTAGCAGAATACCTGAAAAAAAAAACAACTCCCCTTTTATCCCTTTATTCTGTTAAAGGTCAGAAAATGCAAAGAAAATATCAGGACTGCAACTATAGATTCATTTTGTTTTAATCTGTTGATTATTTATTCGATTAATCGAATAAATAATAATCAGACAGGCAAAGATTCCCTTAAAGAATATTTATTTACAAAAAACAGGTGAAAATAAAACTTTTCCACTTGAGGAGTTCTGGCTAGACCATATTGACAGGCGAAAATGTTTTTTTTATGTTAAATGCTAAATGTTTGCTTTTTTTCTTTAGTTTTTTTTTCTTTACAATTTTGTTATGATTCCTGCTCTGAGTGGCTATGTCAGCAAAAAAACATGTTTTAAGGTTTCTACACTCCTGTAACAATTATTCGATTACTAAATTAGTTGACAATTATTTTAATAATCGATTAATCACGATTTATCCGATTAATTGTTTCAATCCCAGAAAAGATCGTTTTTTTATTAAGCACCCCTCAATCATACCCTTAAACCAAATTTAGTGGCTCTTAAAGTCTCTATTTAATAATCTGATCAAAGTTGTCTATAAATAAAACTCACTATTAGTAAGTTGTTGCATGTTGGTGCTCAAACTGCTTGGGTTTAAATGTTATAAGCTCTTATCAGACCTCAGTACTGTGGAAAACTTTAAGATTTCGATAAAACAGCGGCCCCTGGTGGTCACCTAGCCCAATTGCAACCTTTCAGGACAAGCATGTTTTTATCACATCAGCATTGAGCATTCAGAAATTAGATTTTTTTATTTATACTTACTGAATATATCATCATTCCTATTTATATATTTGAATTCAATATTAGATTGTTTATTGATATCAGATAGACTTTATATTCACCACCTATATTTTTGTTCATAGAAGTAATGAAGTTTACAGTGCAAAAGAAAAAAAAAGCTCAGACACTTACGCACAAACCTTAGATGCATCGCTGATTAAATCAACACAATGCTTTAGAACATCTCAAGCCATTTTAATAGAAAAATTGAAGCAATAAATGAGATTTAGAGCTCCAAATGCTGTCAGTCATGCAACTATTATTTAAACACCTGTGTTAACCTTTCCCTACATATAGAATTAAGCAAACTCTAAAACCTCTGTTTCATTTCCTTATACTACTAATGTAGGACCATTAGTTAGAGAAACACCTCAGTCACTCACTGCTCTGATCTGCAGCTGAGGTGGGAGATGTCACTCGTTGATGGACCAACCAATTGTTTATTGCCTTTATAGAAGAGTGGAAAGAACTGTTTAGATAATCTGTTAATGTCTTATTTTATTTCTTTTTTAGTTTGGCAGCAGCCAGAAGGGAAAGACAGAAAACATGTGAAGGAAAATTATCTGGTCGGAGGATCCTAAAATTGAACTTTGCTGCAATGCCATGCTTAGCAGAAAAACTCACCTTCCACAACATGAAGCTTGGTGGAGGCAGCGTCATGCTGTGGGGATGGTTTTCCTGAGAAGGCACTTTTAACCTTCTTTAGAGTTAAAGTGAGAATGAATGGAGCTAAATGGAGGGAAATCTCAGTGAAAATTTGGTAGAAGCTGTTATGAAGCATCTGTTCTTTGCATCCGTTTAGCTTCCTTCCTGCATGGCCTGCTGTTGGGAGAAAACACTGAAGTCTGTGTTTAATGGAACCAAATATGAAACATATTCATGTTTTTCATAGACTTTTGTCAGGTGCCGTATCTCCAGTACATAAGTTTAATTTATTTTTAGTTTTTTTTAACATAAAGAGCCTTCCTTTATATTTGATGTTTGTTTTAGGATTGCTGAAAATTAAGAAACTATTACTTGATTGGGAGTCTTAGTTGAAACTCCAGATGCAGATGTGCTGCAGTGTTAGTAGTTATAGTTTCCAGCTGTTTTCAGTCTTTCTACGTTTGTCATTTTGGTGTTTTTTTTTTTAGAAAATCACGTTTTCCTATCCGCGGACGCTGGAGGAGCTGCTCCAGCGGGTTGCCAGCCTCCATGAAGCCCCTCTACCTCCCTCGCTCATCATCATCGACAGACTGGACGGCTTCCTGCGGGACCCCGGCGCCTGCAGCCACGCTGGGTTCCACTCAGGAGAGCTGTCCTGCGCTGCTCATCTCGCTGCTCTGCTCTGTGACACAGCTGCTTTTCTCACAGAAGTCCTCCAGCAGAGGGGGCCCAGCTCCGCCCCCTGCCGGGTCATCGCCTCCTTCCTCTCAGATGTTGACGGCGGCCAGGAAAGCAAGGATTCCTCAGCCACAGACCCGGTTCTGGATGTTCTTGATCGCTATTTCCAAGCTCGCTGCACTCTGGATCAGGACGAAAGCTATGAAGCAGCAGCAGCTGCTGCGCAGGAGATGTGGCACATATACCTGTCTGGAAGAAAAGTCTCAGAGGATGGAGAGGAGGGAGCTGCCTTAGCAGAGGAGTGGAAACTCCTCTGCTTTCCTGATGGTTTAATGAAGTTTAAGTCTGTTTAAAAGACTGTGGTTAAAAAAAATTTTACTTTTATTCAAGGAAAAACATTTCTTGAGGACATTAAGTAAACATACATTCCTGTTATTCTGGGTTGATGTATTTCATAAACTGTTATTTATCAGCTAATGATTTCTGAACTCTTATCTGAGGTTCCTTTATCAGATACAGGAATCAGACTTTTCCCTGAATGATACTGATTGTTGTTTTCCTTTGGGGGCCGACATGCCCTTTACTTTTCTGTTTCC
>NW_015151085.1:619257-622070 GCF_000732505.1 Cyprinodon variegatus | reverse complement strand
TATATATTCTGGATGTAATAATCAGAGCACTTAATGCTTTAGGTTCAGGTGAATTAGTGCATCAAGCGTATTTCCAACAGTCTGTTATAATACATTCTCTATGGAGTGAATTGTGTTCCATTATTGCTCCAGGGAATGAATGGGTTTTGTAAAAATGCAGTCCAGAAATGAAACCTTGGAAAAACAAGATATTCTGTGTGTGATGGGTGACACCTATTTTTTAATATGGAAAGGGGGCAAGCAGAAGCTTTTGGGCATCTTTAAAAAAAAAAATTCTGTTAAATATTTGTGAAACTGTGAAAAAAAAAACAATTCTCAAATGAATAAATACATAAACAAGAAAGAAAACTTCATAGATCTGTTTTAGTTTAATCTTTTATTCATATTTTTCTATTAAAAATATCTTCAAAACTTATTTTTAAGGCAAAGAAAGCATTTAAGTTCAAAGTAAATGTATCACAATTAAACCATATATATGCATATAAAAAAACTTGGATGTGTGTATTTACATTGGAGGAGATACAGAAAAAAAAGTTCAAGTCGCCATGGAGACGTGTCAGGAATTGAAAGTGGCTGATTGGAAAGCAAACAGCTGCAGAATGCGCGATATAAAACAAATGCTTAGAAATGCAATAAAAAGAACATAATTTCAGATGCAACATATTGTGTCATTCACTGCAAGCAAATAAACATTTTGAAAAGATCATGAAGGATAATCAGAAAAGCAATAAACTAAAACAATCCTGTCAAACAGGTTCTGCTCTTTATATGGCACAATTAACCCAAAGATGTATAAAAATAATAAGAAAGTTAATAAGTACAGTTGCCTTAGTTTGATCGATGTTTTAAAGCAATGCTGCAGAGCATACAGTAACAAAAAAATTACTGACTTTAAAAATTCTGTCTTTGCCAAAAACAAAACAGAAATATTACTATCTGCAGCCCGAGACAGATATTAAAGAATGAAGAATCTTATCCAAATAATTTAGGTTTTAGATTTAAACACGTCAAAAATTGAACTCTACAACGTTCCTATTTCATTAGGCTTAATATTTTTGAAGTAGCCTATTCAGAAAAACATGATGACAACTGAACAAATTATTTTAAATTCAACAAGAGGAAAAATGTATGGAAATTTAATGACATAATTAGCATTTTATCCATTTTATAATAATGCTCAGTAACTTTGGTGTTGCATTTCCCTTTTAAAATTCACCTTTCTGAATATTTAAAATAAAATCTTTTTATGTTACATCAACTTTCCAGTGAAGTTTAGAAGTGAAAGATGATGCTTTTGGATATGAAGGCTAAACATGTTAAAATGAGATTCAACTTTAGCTTGTTCGATGTTAATTGCTAAATGTTAGCTTGCTAACAGATTAAATGAAGATTTTAAATGAGGTACTGTACATTATAACCTAATAAACAGCTTATCTGTGGTAAACATGTTAGCAAGCTAACATTGTAATGAAATGCTACTAGCATTTTAACATGCAGGTTTATGGCACAGAAAAATACAACAGAATATAAGCGAATTGGTTAACTGTTAATTGATATTGAGTGATATTATCAGTATTCTAGCGTTTTAATTGATATTAGCTTTAAAACTAAATATGGGATATCGGCTGTTCCACCAATACATTCACTGCTATGACAAAAACGTGAGGATTATGCCTTCGTCCGCAGGTTACTTGCACTCAATTGATGGCTTATGGCTGGTTTATACTCGGAAACCAGGTCGTCTGCGTGTGTCGCAGTGAACGCAAATGTTCCCCTGCCCCTTCCGTAGACACTCTGCTGCACCTCTACGAAAATGTAGGTGACCGCAGACAGTCATGCAGACAGGAGGTCTCTGATTGGTCAAATCTACATCTGATCTACACTATGCGTATTTCGTGTTTGGTACCGTACCGGCTTGTTTTGTTTGTATGACCGAAATTGTGGAAAATGACTCATGAAGATGGACCAGCTAGAAGAGCGAGGTGCGCGAGAACGCGTCTAGATCCCCGCTCTTTTTCGCCCCTCTGTTGTCCCAAAAACTTGCCCTTTGCGTTTTTCCACTTCCTCATCGCCTGGGCCGTATCAAGACATGCAGCTAGTCCGTGATTGTCCCTCTTACATTTTGGCTTGGAATAACATAGTGCAGACCATGTTTAAATATTGGGCATAAATCAAAAATGTCTGCGACAAGCTCACTGCGACACACTTACGCAGGAGTATAAGCAGGCCTTTATTCTGTCACAAGTTGTTTTTCCATCAGCTTTTTCTAATGCGCATTTTGAAGTATCCCATCAAAAAAGTTTGATGGAGACAGCAAAATAAAATAAAAGCTTTTATTCTCGCTTGGGGTGGTTTTATGCTATTGCGAAAAAGGGTTGATACTCAAAACGGGGGATGGAAACACTTCAGATTAGCTTATATTGAACTTTTAACTCACATGACTGATCAGCTGTTTCTGATGTTGTCGTTTTCCTGCAACCTCTACTTTCTGTTGATTACAGCAATGTTTGAGGACGTACTTTGGACAACGACATTACGTGGCGCTTGGTTAATAAGCTTTAAACTGAATGGAGACACCACAAATTCGCATTTCCTTTCTAAGAACTTTTAAAAGTTCACTGAAAGTTCACAGTTCTGTTGGTTGGAAACACGGGTACAGAAGAGATGCTGAAGCAAAAATGACGGTGGTTTGGTTGAATTTGAGAAACATCCAAAAGGCTAAAAAGGGGGAGGAAAACTATCTAGTGTCTCAAAGGCCAAGTTCACATTGCAGACCTTAATGCTCAATTCTAATTTTTTTGTGATATCCAATT
>NW_015151085.1:605524-618748 GCF_000732505.1 Cyprinodon variegatus | reverse complement strand
ATTGGGCAGTTGGGTTGCAAAAAAACATCATAAATGTTATGTACTTATAAATACAATGTTAATCGAAAGTTTGGATTTGCATTTATCATGAAAGACAAAAGAGTTGGAAAACTTAGAGTGCAGAACTTTACTATTACTATAGCCAAATACTCCTACAGATAGTAACGCTATTATAGGAGACCATAGAAGAAGGTTTCATTGTGAATTAGTTGCTTGTTTAAGCTTTATGCCACTACGCGTTCCGTCCCAGAAGCACTATCCATCCTGCGCATGCACAAGCAGATATACATCGGGGCGTCCATGTATAATGTAATTATGGTACTAAAATTACTTATTTCTATCCTTAATTCTCCAAATAAAGCTAAAACACATCTTTAAAAAATGTTTCACGACTTTTGTGAGACAATTTTAGTGCTTTTTACATTTTCTCAGTTAAACTGCTTCTCTGATGCATCATGGGACATAAGCTGATAGCACATGCGCAGAACGGATCGTGCTTCCGGGACGGATCGGGTAGTGGCAGTTTGTTAATACATCTTTTCACACTAAAGCAATACCCAGGGGAAAAGTTAGAAAAATCATGTACTGTGGAAGTTTCATTGAATCCTACCACTGAAGAAGAAAAGAAGTACATTTAGCTAGAGTATAAACACTGGAAAATCTTACTCGGATCTAATCCTATTGATAAGGTGGATCTGTATGCATGATGCTGAAAATTAGCATTTGTTGTAACTCACAGTTGATACTGCTTCATGTGTGCCATGTTATGTCCTTTACAGATTATCCAAAGAATCATTGTCTTTGAGTCCTTCAGCTGATGTCCGTCAGCTCTGTGTTTATTTTCTTAACAGTTATTGCGAGGCAATCAATAGCTTGGCCTGAATACCCATAACTGGTCTCCAAGACATCATCCTCTCAGCCATCGTCGTTGACAGAGTACTGCCTCACCAGGAGAGGTCTTCTATGATGAGGAATCTCATTCTTGTAGTCATTGGCGTAGATAACCACTTTGCCAACGTCGTCAGCTCTGCTCATAGGGCTGTAATCCATGGAAACCCCAGAGTCTGCAACTGCCATGTAGGTGTATCCCTGTTCTTTGCCTATCCAGGCATTGTTAGGATACTCAAAGCTGGACTGAGATGAAAGGTTCCCAGAACCGGTGCTTTGCTGCACAGAGCCCAGGTCGGAGTGAGACTCACTGCTGGGAGTCTTTCTGGAGTCAAAGAGAACCCCAAGCGGTGAGGCTTCCTCAAGAGCGTCCTCTGTGTGCTCTTCTTCGTTGCGTTTGTTGCCGCTGAGGGTGATGTAGGTGTCTTGGGATTCCAGTAGAGAACACTGGGAGCTGGGGAGGGGATGCTGTTGGAACTCCCGAAGACGATCCAACAGCCAGTGATCATGATGGGGGGCTCTCCACTCTGGTGTTTGAACAGAATCAACTCTGTCCACTGACTCTCCATCAGGAGAACTTGTATTCAAAACCCTGCTCTCATTGCTGACGATGTTCTGCGCTTTTGAGGCCTTTGGTGGAAGTGGTGGTGATGACAACGGCGGGCAAAGGTTGAGTTCTGAGAGTACTTCCAGTGGAGAGGGGCATTCTTCAGAGAGGATGAAAGGGGAAGTCAGCCATAGGCTTCCACTGGTCTGTCCCAACCACTCCTATGTGGAAACACAAAGAAATGAGTGAGCATGCTCACAAAAAGCACAAAATCAAAGGTAACCATGTTTCTAAGACGTTCTTACCTGGAAGTCCCCACCGTATACTGTGAAAAGACCTTGGAATTTATTGTCAGGAGTTGGAATAACCGGCCAGAATTTCTTGATAAGGAATCTAAACAGAAAGAAAGAATTGAATGCAACGTTCCGCAACTTTTACATTCATAGTTTTTGGGTATATTCAGCCAATGAATCATTTTGTAGCATCAAAATAAGCCATAGATGTGTTTAATCCTAGAACACTGACCTGTGATGGGACAGAAGCATAGCAACACAAAGCAGAACGAGGATGAAAAGGATGATGAGGGTCAGAGACACAATAAGTGGGTCAAGATCTGTAGGGTAGAAAGAAAGTTAAGGTTGATTTAGATCAGTTTTGTCCACATTTTTGTTATTTGGGGCAAAATCATTAGATGGAAAGTTCACACAGCCACAACACATATTTAACACAACAACAGTTCTGTTTTTTTTTTATTTACCTGCTCACCTATGATCTAAGGATGCAATAGAAAAAGAATAATGTCGTCATAGGAAGGCGATAACCAATTAAAAACCAATTAAAAACCAGCAGGGTCCGAATAAAGAAAATCATCAACCAATAAAGGTCAGGGGAAATTTTTAATTATAATCTGTTACTTTAAACATAATTTAACACTTAAATAAAATTAGGTTTTTATACATTTTATGAATTTTTAACTTAAAAAAATAGAAAGTTTTTCCATCTTAAAATCAAAAGTGTTTTTAAACTAGAGAACAAAAATCGCTCAGTTTGGTATATAGACAATTTCCTGATTCACATATTTTATAAAACAGTTTTTATTTTATTTTATTTTTTTCTGGCTTAATGAGAGCAGTGGGCTTTAAGCTGCCCTGCAAGGCTTTAAACCTGGGTTTGAATGGAGACTAAGCCTTTCTCAAGCACAGATCAAGGTGCTCATTTTGAGCCTGGATCCATATTTATTTTTGATTCTGTTCATGGTGGAGAATCCTGCTTCACAGCAGCAGGTTGAACCAAACATCCTCAAAATCTTTGAGCACACCATTTAGCTTTTCTTTCACCAGTTCACCACAGTTCTTCCAGCAGTCCACACTTTCTCTGCTCTCTTTTTCTCATCTTCTTCTCCTTCTTTCCCATCGCCCGGCTTGCCACAGGTTTGCCTGCTGTGTCTAAAAGTAGCAGCAGCAGCAACCCAGACTGATACAGCTCAATGACTAATTTGGATCATGAGCAGCCTGGTCCTGGACGCTGTGCAGGGCCTTACCGTATTAAAAGGAGAAGCAACGCAAGTGAATTTAGACGCTGTCATCGGACAACATGCGGTAATTTATAAATCTTTTAAATCACGTTGGATCCGGATTAGCCAGCAGGTGGGTTAGGATCCGGACCGCGGTCGGCTAATCTGTGACCTCTGCTCTACACCAATACCTAAAATTTACTTTCATAAAGTAGCATCGTGCAGTAATCGAAGGTAAACTTCTGCTGGTGAACCAAATTAGTTAACCTCTAATTCTGTTTAGGACCAATATATAAATAGTCCAGGGGCCACAAATGTTCCCTGGGCCACAATTTAGATCTTTAAATGTGCAGATAATACCTCCTATATCACTGCATAAACGATCTAGAAATAAGTAAAAATGTCTTAAATTAAGTGTATTCACCGTTAATTTGAGTAGGTAAATGAGATAGTTTGCCAATGGAATGAGTATTTTTACTCTTAAAATAAGATAATTAGATAATATGCACTTGAAATAAGTCAATGCAATTGTGTTTTCTTATTTTAAGTGTTAATTGTCTTGTTCTATTCGCAAAATGTCTCTTTTACCTCCTCAATTCAAGAACAAATGCACTTATTTTAAGAAAAAATGACTTATCTAGATTTAGCATATCAAGCACAATCTTTTTAGAACATTCTAATTTAACTGGGATGCATTATAATATGATCATAAATAGGAAACATGCAGAACATCTACCTGCAGGCAAAGTCTCTATGAACACAGGGTCACTCCAGGCGCTCCAATAGCCATCATAGGCGATGCCATCCAGGTTCACCCGGACTTGAACCTTGTACTTTGTACTAGACTCAAGGCCCCTCAGGATCATCTCAGAGCAGGCCTGTATCTCCTCCACCTGCAGACAGAGAGTGAAATTCACTGCATGCAGTGAAAATTCTTCCATGTTTCTTACACTGGTGTGGTCACTAAACAGCCTTCATACCTGCCCAAGTTCACTGTCCACCGGAGCATAACGAATCTCATAGATCATGGTGTCACCCATGTACTTCGGGGAGGGCGGCACCCAGCTCACGTTCAGCTGCCCCTGATGGCCCGTGGTGCTCACCGTCACATTTTTAGGAGGATCGAGCAGAACTGCCAGATGAACATGAAGGTAAACATCAGGTAATTATTTTAAAAAAGAATGAGAAACAAACTTTCTTTCACAATAACAACTTTTACTAATTCTAAAAACCTAACATTGTTTTGTTACATATAAAGTAAGAGGGAAAAGTATTTATTTTAAAACCAATCCAGTTTTTTCCAATACATCCGATACCTGGACTGAGAATATCAGCCAATATCTGATAACAATCTGATTCAACAAATAGATTATATATCTTTTCACATGAGTGAACATGAACATTGTTAAAAGAAAGTTAACAAATGAACAATAAATGTGCTTTATATTATTTATTGACAAATAAGCAGCGAAAAGAAATAACAGTTCCATGTGAATTGCACTAGATTGGTTCTCCGATATCTGATATTAAATCATCAATATCTGATACCTGGATTGGATATCGGTGCCTCTTTTTGGATGTGTTTTCACCAAGATTTTTGATGACAAAAAATGTCAGTTTTACCCCAACTTTTTACAAAAACATTCTGATATGACGGAGAGTTAATCAGTTTTAGTTTTGTCACAGTTTATTTCATTTGCAGCAGATCTGTATTGTGATTAGGGGGATCTGAGCTAGCTTTAACCTGCACCGTTCCTTGCAGCTTTAGTTACACGTTTAAGGTTTGTTTGTTCTTTACAGCAATTCAATTCTTTTCCTACAGAATTTTCCTGCAGCTGAATCCATGCTGCCACCCCCGTGTAGGGATGTTTTATTCCAGTTCATAATTAAGTCAAACTGGATAACTTCTAAAGGAAAGTGCACTGGATTTTTATTTGGAACATAGAGGAAAAGCAAAGCAGGACACCACAGGGGAACATGAACGAGAGCACACACACACACACACAGACTTACACAGAAGCTCAATGAGAAGGCTGCGGTTATGGATCTGGATTCCCTCTCGATAAACTTGGATGTCCAGTTGGGCAAACATCTGAACCTGCTTCAAACGGCAGATGAAGAGCCTCTTCCCACCTGCGGCAGGCAGGACGTCCAGCGGACACGTGTTCATTGTTTTCTCATTTCTGTTCAGATAAGAAAAGTGGATGTGACACAACATTGAGGGTCTGGAAAGAAGATGTTGGATTGAATTTTTTTGACTTTTATTTATATGAAGCCGACTCACTGATAAGCATATGTGAAGGAGTACTGATCCACAGAGCCAGCCCGCTCCTCATCTTCCACCCAGAAGCACGTAAAGTCCTTTTTGGTCTCTGTGAAGCACTTTGGATTCTTTGGTTCCTGTTTTAGAAGCATGGAAACTGAACAGAGAGAATGAAGCTGTGAGATTATCTGGTGAAGATTCTCAGTCATCCAGGTCATTGTCATTCCAAAAAAAGAAAAAAAAGAAAAGAAAGTTAAAAAACAATCCACGTGACTTTGTTTCCAAGTTTGAACATTTTCCGCTTCCTATCCAGGAAGCTTTTTCCATTCAACATTTCAGGAATAGGGTTGAGTTGGAGGTGGGCTCCTGTATAAAACCTCAAACACAACCCTATTCCTGATGTTTTGGATTGAAAAAGCTTCCTGGATGGGAAGCGAAATGTGTTCAAACTTTGAAACAAAGTCCAGTGCATGGTTTTTAACTTTACTTTTTTTGTATGAGATTATAATATTGACACCAAAATGATCAGTCAAAGCTGCTGAAAATACTAACAACAATTGAACAGTTTCTACACTGAAAAAAATAATGCAACCATTTTTTGGCATTCACTTAATTTATATTTAGTTACTTTAACACAATTGTTTCATGATAGCAGGGTAGGACATAAAACAATTGTGTTAAAGTAACTAAATATTAAGTAAATGCCAAAAGCAGTCGCATTATTTTTTTCAGTGTATCTTTCTACACTTATGGTTGAATTGATGTCACACACCCTGCTCTGCATCAATAACAGCTGCATGAAGCTGATCCTACCTTTCCTATTGAAGTCCTGCGCGTCTTTCAGGAGCCCAGCAGCTCCAGCAGCGCAGAGCATCAGGAAAAGTGCCACCAGTCGGATGATTTGGTCACATGTCATCCTTTTGTCCTGTCTGTGCGCAGAAAGACTCGGACTGTGCTGTCCACCTGCATCCCTGGACAACCAACTGTCAGAAAACAGGCGCGTCGAAGCCAGCAGTGTTTGCTGTTTTTTTCCTTTTTCTTTTTCTTCAGATATGGCTGAGATGGCGCTGCGCTCTTACGCGCCTGTTGGACCGCGATAAGACGCGGCGTTGAGCTGTTTACGCTCTACAGTCAGGGAAAAGGGGGTGGAGCGAAAAAACTGTTCACAAACTGTAAGAAAGCAGTTTGATTCAGTTTTTTTTCTCTGAGATCCAAACTGCGCGTAAAAATGCTCCAAACAGCAGGTTGGGTTGATGCAACTTCCTGCAGAGCTACTGCTGCCTTTATAGAAATAAAAACAAGAGGCATCATGACAAAAAGCAACCATTTTCCCTCTAAGACATCTTAATAAAACTCAGAACAGCTAAAAAATTAAAATAAAAAAAAGCCCTGTGGTAACTGTGGAGGAGCAGCAGAGTTGCATCAGCCAGTGTGAAATCATTTGACTTTATAATTTAGAAAATGGCAACAGGGAATCCTTCATGAGCAATGCTTCATGAAGAAGATTCTCTGATCAGATGAAATCAAAACTGTGAATTTGGTTTGGTTGCAAAACAAAACTAATCATGTGAACCTGAAGGAAACATTAGGATGTCCCAATACAACTTCCATTTTTCCAGTATGATAGTAATATCGCACCTTTGAGTATAAACCGATACCGATATTGGCTTAATATGATATGAGCACATATAATTTATTACTAATTGTGCAGAAAAATCCATTGATATCAGTCACACAAAGAGAACAAAAATCAACAGCAATAGATATGAAAACAACAGACTGCTTATTTAGAGCAAATAAATGAAAAAAAAAACATAAAAGAAATTGAAATGTATATTTGAGCCTTTTCGTTTGAAAGATCCCACTTTAATTTATTATTTTTTTAAATTTTCAAATCAAAGCCCAATTGCATGTATTCAGTGTCTCTATCAGTTTTCTGATGTGGGAGATTTTAGATGCAGGCTGGTTTATTCTGCTAATCATCTATGGCTGATATCAAACCTGTTTCCATCCATAGAAAACATGGTGGTGGAAGCATCATGCTGTGGGAATGCTTTCCTTTAATAAGAACAAGCACCATGCCGTTTACATTTGATTACTGCTAAGAAATGAGAATGTCATTAAAGCTTTACAAAATGAAAGTTTCATTTTGTAAACACTCTGTGTATACAAAATGAGAATAAAATTGTCTAAATCTAAGTCTAAGAAAGTTGACAGAAAAATTAATAATGCTGAAAAAGGGGAAATGATAGAAGAAAGTCTTTTAGATGCAGCAAAATAGTTCTATAAAGGCTGGGAGTCCAACTGGAGAACAAACCCAAGAGAGCTACTATGGTCAAGATGAATTTTACATAACATAAATATAGCAAAAAAGGTAATAATTCATGATTTTAGTATATTTTCTTTAACTTTCTCTTCAGTACTTTAAAGGTACCTTAAACGAATGAAATTGGGGTTTTGTTTTCTACATTTTTCTGAATTGATTTTTTACCTTTGTTGCATGAGAAAAACATGTTTATGAATTGTATCAATCCCCTTTTCTTCTAAAACTGTAAAATATGTGATTATAATGAAGTAAAGGGGGGGTATCCAAAAACACACTTCAGTCACCTTTGATTTAAACAAAAGCATATCATGTCAGTTTAAAATCTGAACTCATACTTAAATCCAAAGCTTATAGAAACATTCCCCAATATAAAGGGGGCTTTTTTTTTCATGTTTACTCAAAAGGGCACCAAGAAAATCTAAAGATGATTTTCCTTCTCCTTTACAACTATTAACTGCTTTCTGTTGAAATGAAATCCCAATGAAGTACGTCACAGTTTGTGTTTGTAATCTTCCCAAATCTGGCATAACGACTTCTATAAAATACCATGGATACAATGGATTGATTGATTGATAGATTGCAGCACCTTGAGTGATCAGCAACAGCTCGGTGTAATGGAAACCGCAGCAAGCCCCCAGCCTACAGGAGGAACATTTAAACGGTTCCTTATCTCCCGTCTGCACTCTAATGTTTTCATCGTTTGAGCTGCACAGAACCATGTGTCTACACTCGTGATAAGTGGCTTTGATGGGGGAGGGGTGGGGATGGGGGGGCAGCAGCCCATCCCCATCAGTTTGAATGCAACTGGGTGCATATTTACATCACTTGGGTGCTGATGTAAACAGAGATCCACATTGGACCACAAAAAAAAAGGCGAAGGATTCATAAACATTCTTCTTTAAAACTGATCTAATTATGAAATATTACGAGGGTTAGGCCGTGCAGGAGAGGTGGTGGTTTCTGTTCCGTATTAGCAGGAAACCTGTCTATTGTGGCTTCTCTGTTTTTTTCCGATAAAGATAAAAACTGCAACCTTATGTTAGTGATAAAGGTTAAATCTGAGGTCATAAATTAAACTTGAGAAAATTGAGATACTGCCAGGAGTTAAGCCAGGCTGCAGTACATGAAGAAAACACACAGATAACTGCTTTAGATAGGCTAACATTTCTATTGGATTATCTGTATTTCCATGTAGTTTAGTGAAATAAACCCTAAAAAGAATGTTTCTGTTTTTTGTTATTTTATGTTAAGACCAAACTAGTTCAAACATCACAAAACAACTTAAGCAAATATGAAAATATCATTTCTCTAGTAGAAATGGACCTGCATTAAATTATCATTAATTAAACACATTTTATGGTTCCATTTGACTAGCAACATCATTGCCTGCTATTCCCAAACCTATTGACTCAATAAACTTGAATAAACACTTAAATAAAACCAGATTCACATCATGAGAAAGGCAAAAAAATAAATAAATCTGAAAAGGCACACCTCGTGTCTCTTTCTAAAGAAAGTCATCAACAGATGAGAAAATAACTGATGTCTACTAGTCTGCCAAACATTTAAGGAAGCAGGGAGACGACCAACATGGGAAGAAAGTGTTCTGTTCAGATGAGACCAAAGCTTTGCCAAAATGATTGAATCCAGAAAACTAGAACTGCACGTCACCCTGTTCACACCGCCATCATGGTCCTCATAGCAGCAGGCTCCGTATATTTTGTCCTCCTTTTTTTTGTTTGGTCATTTGTTTTTTTCTTTTCAAAATGGATATTAAAAATAAGTGGCTATTAGATTTTTGTTTTGAAGTGACAAAATTATTCTTAATGCACCTTTTCCTCCTTGTTTGCACCTTCTTTAATTACTATGTCAATATGTGACCAGTGAATTTCTCCCGTGTGATCAATAAAGCTCATCTAATCTAATCTAATCTAATCTAAAATTAAAGCATGATACAGAAAATACAAACAAAAGGGTTGTTATTTCATCCATCGAGTGGTGCTGGTGCCTATCTCCAGCTGTCAGTGAGCGAAAGGTGGGATAAACCCTGAACAGGTCGCCAGTCCATCGCAGGGCAACAAAGAGACAAACAGGACAAACAACCATTCACACACACTCACACATAAGGAGAATTTAGAGAAGCCAATTAACCTAACATTCATGTTTTTGGGAGGAAACTGGAGTACCCGGAGAGAACCCACGTGTGCCCAGGGAGAACATGCAAACTCCATGCAGAAAGGAATCGAACCTGAAACCGTCTTGCTGCAAGGCAGCACTGCTTCCCCCCTGCTGCAATTTGCATCATGCCATCATTACTTAAGAGGGCATTATTTGACAGAGCGCAGGTAAAACAAATAATCCGGAGAGCAACATCTTCTTCAAGAAAAATTAAGATCTTAAACCTTGTGGTTTAGGAATTAGAGGCTTTGTCCTGAAACCTGTAGGTATAACTACTAAATCTAAATTGTTTTTTAACTTGCTAAATCTCCTCATGCATTGTGTAGAACTTGTAGGACTTGTTTTATAACCAAGGTTCTAAAGTCATGTAATGCTGAACTAAAGCAGCAATGACACCATGTTACATTTTATGCTTGTACGAAGCAACAAAAAAATTGCCAGTTTTTGTTTCCGTTTTTGAAGCAATTGTATTTTTGGTTTATCAATACAAAAAGTTGAATTATTCAATATGTTTTTATTGTTCCTTTTGTGATAGGAAAAAAAAAGTTTTTTATTTTCAAGTTTTGTTTTTATAAACCAAAATCAAATAGCTAATTTTTATTTTATTTTTTACATACATTTAAGAAAAAAAACTCAAATGGAAGAAAGATGCAGTGAAAGCAGCATCCTGCTGTGGAGCCAGACACTTTCAACAGGGAATCTGGTTGAAGGGAAGATGGATGGAGCTGGAAAAAAATCCAGCTAGCTCTATTATTGGAATAGAAGAAGGGAACACAAACTAATATTAACTCTTACTTAAAGAGATGCGATAAAAAAATAAGCACATTGTTACTCACAACGGTTCAGAAAATAAATAAATAAATCAAGAATACTTTTGCATGTACTGTGATCTCAATTTTTTCTTTCACATTTTTATTGGCTTTCCATGTTGCATCAAAGCTCAGTTTATAGATAACATTTTTAGCATTAGCTAACACTTCTGATGATGAACATTATATCACAATCCAGCAGCAGCCGCTCATTTAGCAGGAGGGAGGGGGACTGACCACTGCATGGAGGGATGGGCCTGCATAAAGCATGGGTTATCAGCTCTGCTTCATAGTGACAGTTACTGGTCAGCACTGTGATAAATTCAGATGGTTCAGCACATTCAGATACTAACCTTAAAAATGAACCAATCAAAGGAAAACTTACATTTTCTTCCATTAAAAGTAGATTTTAATGAAAGACTGAAAATGTTTGGTGAGGAAAAGGTTTAATATTTGTGAAAAACATAAATCATACAGCACATGATTTATTTCTTGGTCAAAGATAAATGAATTATAACAGTAAAGGGGAAGAAAGTGGGCTTTTTTTGTTGCAACAGCAGCATCATGGAGGCTTTGACTTATCGCTGTCAGCAATCGGTGTTCCTGCTTTTCTGGGCTCACAGTTTCACTTTAGGGAGATTTACTAATCTCAGCAGGATCATTTACCACCAATATAAAGTAGTGGATTACGACAAATACAGGCTCCAGATAATCTTAGGGCAGCAGTGGGTTTAAAAGTAATGGAATCTATTAATTTGGTCACCTTTGGTTTTTCATTGTGTTCTCCAGGTAAAATACATTTAGAAATTAAAGACAAGGCTGGTTAATATTTAGTCTCAGGCAAAACGCCTTAAAGAAAGAATAGCCCAGTTAGACCACTGAGGACCTGAGGCAGGTCATGTGACTCTGCTTCCTCTGAGATGACAGATTACAGTAAATGAAACCTTTTATTAAACAGGTCTAAGTAAAACAAATAGTTCTAAACAAGCCCGGAGCATCACACATCCTCCCCCATACTTTATGCATGAAGAGCTTTTAGGTCCAGTATCTTGTTAAAACCCATCTTATAGATGATCAAATATTGTCTCATCTCAGGTTCTAGTTGATTTAAGAAAGCTCTAAATGTTAATAATTGGATGGAAATCGCTTCAAAACAACCGACTGGCATTTAGAAAGCCTTGAATGGTTGCTGAGGTGACCTGTTGCCCCCGACAACCCTTTACCTGCGTTTCCAGTAAGGTCACAGTGTGGCGGCCACATGGATGTACAGTATCCGCGCCCAACAGGCGATCGCTAAAAAAACTGGACCGGCTGGCCCATTCTGATTTAGTGGGAACAGGAAGTTCCTACGGATCAAGTATTAAAATATACAAAGGTAATGTTTTTTTAAGAGACTTTT
The DNA here is from genome assembly GCF_000732505.1 of Cyprinodon variegatus. Classification (NCBI taxonomy): domain Eukaryota; kingdom Metazoa; phylum Chordata; class Actinopteri; order Cyprinodontiformes; family Cyprinodontidae; genus Cyprinodon; species Cyprinodon variegatus. The sequence continues at coordinate 606,825 of NW_015151085.1, read as the reverse complement.
GGGCAGAATTTAATCATTCCCAACATGTAATATTTTTACCCACACTGATTACCTATAATTGTAAATAATTGATTATTGGATGCCACCATAATAAAAGGATTCCTTTTTTTTTAATACTCAGCTTTATGGTGCATGCAAACAAATGGCTTTAAATATTTATTAAAATTCATCAGGAGCAATTAATAGAATTGTACCTGCAGACAGAGAAGACCCCCAGCTGTGATAAAATCATAAACTCACTGGAAGAAAAAGTATCTTTGGTACATGAAGAGGTTTCCCATTTTCTATGTCTTTTATTAAATGTATAGAAAACCTTGTTGTGGTTGAATGTGTTTACTGAAGGCTTCTAACCTGAGGGAGCTTAATCCGTACATTAGTGTTCAATTATTTCGGTAACACCATTAAAACCCATATTCTATTAACTTTTTAAATATTAAATGCTTCCTGGCAGAGCGGATAATGCTGGACTGAAGATTGGAAAGGTTTCATACACAGTTATAAAACTAAATAGAGAGAAAGAGACACAGCAAACATCTTCATGGGGGAAACTACAGCCGTGTTGGAGACATCTCAGCTTGCTGCCCTCTGGCTGCCTGAACAAAGCAGAAGGAGAGGTTCCGCACTTCCAGGGTTCAGGCACAGAGTGGAAGTTGTTCTTCATATAAGTTATCGGTGTATGTGGGAGCGGCAGAGTGTGTTTGGAGGCTTCATTTAAAAAAAAAAAAAAGCGAGGTTTAGCAAGCACAGGCGCCGTGGCTTTCTTGAGAGTCTTTAATGTCCAGGTCCTTATTGTTGGGTTGCTGGTTGGCGCTTGCCTCCATCTCTGCATTCTTGACACAGATGACGTCAACGAGACGCTCAAACACTTGCTTGACGTTGATGTTGTCCTTAGCGCTGGCCTCGAAGAACTCAAAGCCTGCGGGGAAGCATCAGAGGAAATCTGTTTGATCTGATCTGCAAACATTTATTAAATGCATACATCGCCTTGGTGGAGTATTATTACCATTTACACTTTTACATTTTGTCTCATTACAATCACTAATTTTGACAAACTGTGCAGGGAATGTGTGTGTTAGGTCCAAACAAACAACAAAACAACTCTGAATGGAAAATAAAACATGTTTTCAAAATCGTATTACTATTAAATAATACAAATAGGCTGGCATGCATTTCCTACAATACAGCTACGAATCTTCTGGCATATGTATGTAGCAGTTTTATGTATTACAGACTTAAGGGAATAGAATTCAAAATCCTCCTCCTCACATATACAGTAAAGCCTTAAATGGCCAAGCTCCATC
>NW_015151085.1:589404-604853 GCF_000732505.1 Cyprinodon variegatus | reverse complement strand
ATGCTTAGTGTGAGTGATTGAATTTGAGTCAATGAGTCGATGCAATCAACCGGTTTTCCTTAGATAAAAAACGTTGAATCAATTTGACTGTAAAGTGCCTTGAGATGACATGTGTTGTGAATTGGGGCTATATAAATAAACTGAATTAAATGAAACATTTTCTCCACTTCTTTTGCAAAATTCCCACATGATTAGTTAAATTAGATAGAGAAAATCTGTTATCAAATGTTCCAAAAGACTCTCAATCATATTCATGTCTGGAGCTTGACTGAACGATCAGCAACTTAATTTAGTTTTGTTCTCTCTGCTGTTCTGAGTATATTACAATATTTTTAGTTGATCACTGCTGAGAACGTTGACTGATTTACCTCATTTATATTTTATTTCAATATTTGTATATTTTTATTGGTGGGAACAAAAACAATATAAACATTTTCTGGTTAAAAAATTATTTTACCTTGAAGTTGTAGTATTTGTAATTTTTGTCTTTTAATCTTTTTTTAAGCTTCTAGTGTGGTTTTACAAAAAAAAAAAAAAAAGGAAACATCCAGGATCAAGTGTAAAAATGTGCAAAAAGAGGTTTGATTTCAAGAGGAATAAAACTGGAGCTGTGCTGGGAAAACAGTCTTGGAGTAAACTCAAGCTCAGGAAAGATTCCCTGGATGTCGCTGCCAAGTTGATGTACATGTGAGTACATGTCCGGGCTGATAGAGCTGCTGGTGTTAGGGATGGTTTTAAGCTCTATCTTTAGAGATGTTGGTTTCCTATAAGGTATTACAGAGCAGTCAGTTTTTATTTAGCTGCACTAGTGAACACCTTTCTGGACCTTCAGTGGTACAGCCAGCAGATGGCGCAACATCTGTTTATATCAGCTCATCGCACCAGATCCTGTGGTTCTATTTATTCTCAAAAAGGAGTTAGAATCAGGACATATACTCAGAGCATATTGTTTTATCATAATAAATTGGATTTGGGTCTTTTTGTTATAGAAATATAGCCTGATAAACCAGACTAAATAAATAAATGGGAGATGAAAGGTGTAATTTAGTCGGGTCCAGATGAATGAGACATTGAAAGATTGTTGATGAGAATATATATTTTGTTGCACAACATTTAACCAATGAGTTCTGATAAGCTTCCCCTTTCCAGCATCCTCCCCACAGGATGATGCTGCCCCCGCCGTGCTATTATAGTATTTCATACTGAGCACCACATTGTTTTTTAGGTTGTAGGGTAAAAATTGCAGTTATTGCCAAAGCATCTTCTTCCACATATACTTAGCTATCTTTTAGTCATACCTTTCTTTATTCTCTCTTTCAAGGCTAGACTTGTAAAAAAAAAAAAAAAGGGGACTAATGGTTCTCTGGTCAACAGATTCTCCACCTCAGCTCCAGCTGTATGATAATTTCTAGGTTTTGAATTCTTCCTCTTTAAATGATGTGATCATGGATTGAACCGTTTCATGACTTAACTGTGCTTTTTGTTAGCTGTGCATTTTTAAACCATGTCTTTAGCAGACATGGTTTAAAAATGCACAGTCCTTTGGATTTAACATGACTATATATAAAAACAGTTTGATGTCTATTAATATTTTAAACAATGTCTAATATGAATGAGTTACCATCAGCTGTTCTTACCGAGCTCATCAGACAGCCGTTGGCCATCCTCTGTGGCTATCAGCCTATCATCCTCAAGGTCACATTTGTTGCCCACCAGGATCACCTGAGCGTTGTCCCAGGAGTAGGTTTTGATTTGTGTTGCCCTGCAAGACAAAATCCTCTCACTATAAACAAACCCGCATCCTTCAGATCAAACAAGAATTATTTGGTGTCTTAGCCGATGCAGATGTAAAACAGCAACATTAAGGAAACCTTCAATTAATCGTTAAGTTGTGTTTTGGGATAAAATCAAGTAGAAGATATGAACCAAAAAAGATGTTTGCATGAATTCTTTGGGATTTTTGTGGAAAAAGAAACAAGCAACAAATAATTTCAAAATAAAAGACTAGTAGCTTAAATTTGAATCAAACACTCTCTTATCATCCAGATGATGGGAGACTTAGCTTTCCAACTCACCAGTCCTGCACGGAGCTGAATGATTCCTGGTTGCTGATATCATACATGAGCAGGAAGCCCATGGCTCCTCTGTAGTAGGCTGTGGTGATTGTGCGGTAGCGCTCCTGTCCTGCTGTGTCCTGCAGTGACAAACATAAAAACATCAACTTCATCTGGAACAACAAAACCAACTGATCCAACTCCTTCACGCCTGACCCTGCTGTATACTATGACTGACCACAAGGGGGCGGCGTGGAACTATCTGTCAGACCTGCAGTGGCTCTGGCACAGAAAAGCATCTAAATGATGGTCTGATATTCTTTTGAAGCAGGATTTTAAAAAATCCAGAAACTTCTTTACAAACACAACTAAATAGTTTTTATTATACGAGAGGGAGTTTTACTAAAGATTTGATGATCATCAAAAAATAAAATAAAAAAGCATCCTTTACATAATCCTTCATAGCCTTTAAAAGCTTCTAAAAGAACTTGGCAGCTTTTAGTTAGCATGGTGCCAAACTGAACCTTATACCCTCTTAGATATTTGATCGTGTTCCAACCATAAACAGCAGTTATACTGTGGAAGAGATTTTATGTGGCCTCAAGCTTTATTGGCAATGAGGAAGACAAAGTATTTAAAATATGAAATGTTTAGTATATCCATGTTCTATTCTTTATGAGAAACCCTCATTAGTTTAACCTGTCAGGCTTTGGGGGTTGGTCTCTACCAGCTCTGCACATCAAGAGACTGATATGTTTGACTGCTCTTTTTTTACACCTTTGCTAAAAATCACACAGGAAGGTGAACCCCTGCACATGTCGATTTTAAGATCTTGCTACAGGTACTTAAATGGATTTAGGCATGAACTATGACTAGGACATTCTAACATAGAAATATGTTTTGATCTAAACTATCCACTGTAGAAAAGATGAACCTCAGCCCTCCTATTTCAAGGCTTTTTCTGCTTCCAACATGTTTTGTTCCCTGTTTTTTTCAGAGTATAACACCACATATTAACTGATAAACCTACCTGTCATTTATAAAAACAATATTATTTCCACAGCATTATGCTGCCACTACCATGTTTTCCCATGAGGGATGTTTTGTCCAGGCTTAGGGCTTTAATCAAAAATTAAAACAGCAATTTTTTCAACAATATTGTGATTCTATTTTGAATTTTCCTAAGCACTAACCATATGCCTACAGACCTTTTTCTCTAGTTTTTCATTGTTTTCATAACCTTGACAGTTTGCTTGTCCAGAGTCCATTGATATTGGATTTTGTCACTGCTACTGTTGCGTGAAGACGTGCTTATTTCTACTCGCATGCATGGATCGCAAACACCATCTTCCCTTTTGCATGGCAGCAAACCCACTTTTAGCATATTACTGCCACCTATAGGCCTGGAGTAAGAAAGTTACAGTCTTATTGTTGTTAAATGTAATGTGACCAACACTGTGTACATCAGTGATTTGAAAATAGCATTTTGTTAAACTGCAATTATACAGCAAATGTGATTAATTACACAGAACTATTCAGAAGGATTTTCAGCTTTAGATTCAACTAAACACAGAGGATGAAAGGGTGCATGGATGGATGAAACACTTTGCGTACCACTAAAATACATTGTTTTAGGTTTAAATGGCTAGAATAAAATAAAAGTTCAAGCAGCATCAACATTTTTGAAGCAAGTGCAGCCGAATCTGTGGCAGAGTATAAAATCTCTTCATAAAACACAATTTCATTATCAAGCAGGCATCTGGTTAGCATTTCATCCTGTGAGAATACCACCATTGACGTCAGCGCTCCGAATGTTAAATTTAGTGAAACTGTAACGAATCTGGAGGTGATTTATGAAAAAGATTTTAAGTTCAACAAAAATTGTTGATTCAGTCGTTAAATTGACCTTAAAACCCCTTTCAGCTGAAATGAAGCCTTTTTAAAACGGTGCTGATCTTCAGAACACTTATTTGTTCAATATTTGCTTCTTTATGTCACATGAATATGGACTCAGTCGTCTCTCAACCACCTTCAACTGGTCTAAAAAGCAGCAGCATGTTTTTAACTGTTACCTCCTGACCTGGAGAACAGTTTCAATCAAAATTAAATAAATACTGTTATTGATAAATTGTCACTGAATGTTCCATTAAATAAATAAAAACACAGTAATTTTCGGACTATAAGCCGCAACTTTTTCCCCATTTTTCGACCTTGCCGCTTATATAACAATGCAGCTTATCTATGGACTTTTACAGCGAACGGCCACTAGGGTAATACCTAAATCTATGGATTTTACCATCCACCATGTTGACGTCACATTTACTTCAACAGACAAGTACGGTAGCCGCGCGTGCGGGAATGCGGAGGTGCTCCGGAAGCAGACTTCTACCGCGAGTGGTACGAGACAGAACGACAGCGAGAAAGACGGACATTGCGAGAGCAAGACAGTTTGTGTGTAAACATAAAAAACCTGCGGCTTATAGTACGGTGCGGCTTGTATATGTAAAAATCATGCAATTTAGCTTCTGCGGCTTACATTTTTATCTTATTTTATTACATTTCAAGATTTTTTATTTATTCAAAGATTTATTAATTACGTAAATGTATTTATTTCAGAATGAAGTGTTATTTTGTGACAATTTTATTTTGTTAAGCCACTTTACCTATTGAGTGACTTTTATTTTTTAACTCCATTTTTGATTTTAAGCTCCTTTTTATGTCATGTTCTTATAAAATAAGTATTAAACAAGCCACCATTTGTCTTAGTAAATATATGTCTAGAGGTGCCATTGAGATGACATGGAGACCAAATTTCAGTAACAATCCATGGATTCCACACATACAAAGAAATCAAACCATAGATGTCCCGGAATTAAGTGAAACTGCACAGGAAGAAGTATTGAACACATGAAGAAAGGGAGGTGCAAAAAGGCATGGAAAGCCAAGACACCAACATCTCTCAGGCTGTGTCCGAACCTCCACCCTAACACCTAAATCCCTCAATCACTATATAGAGCGGCGAATATATAGTGGACTTTATAGCAAACTCAGTTAACTGACCGTTCGCACAGATTATCACTACTTCTTGCTCTTTGTTGGGCATGTAACAGGTTAATTATCTGTCAGGAGGCAAATAAAACATAAAAACCTCTGAATAAATACATGTTCTAGAATATATTTTATTCAATAATCATAAAATTTCACTAAAATCCACAGAATCTTGTGGGATGTTGGCATAGAGAATGATGTAACCTCTCTGGTCTGTTAAACAGTCCATTACAGAACAATTTTAAAGGTGAAAGCTTAGCGTCTAGGCAATATAAACCAAATATTTGCATATTTTGTAAACTGTAGGGCAATATACCATATTTATGTAGTGTTTTTTTTTTCCATTCCATTCAGTAATTGTTCGATGGCACCACTGAAAGGAAGCTTGTCCTGAATGTCACACAGGCCCATTTTCTTACTAACAGCGCTAGATAAACATGGGATCATTGCTGATATGGATAAATGACTGACATTCACAAAAATACAGTAGATAATCGCCATATAAATTGTAAATATTCCGCAATCTCTTGTGAAAAAAATCTTATATCGTCCGGCCCTAGCTTTGGTTACAACCTGAAATCTGCCTTTTTTCCCTGATCCCTATATATTAATCTATCAGTTATTTTTTCTATTAATCAATTGACCATTGGATTACTGCTCTGAGTAGGTGGCTCTTTCAGTTAATGCTGTGTTGGAGTCTGTAAATTCTGTTTAATGATTATCCGATTACTAAATTAGTTGATGATTATCTCAAAAAATAAATAAATAAATCACATTTCATTGTTTCAGCAGCAATAAATAGCCGTTTAGTTGATTACTGAATAATGGAAAGTTGACACTCAAACCAGTTCCTCTGGATCTCTGCTCGGTAACTGATCTTTTTAAAGAGCGTTTTATTGAAAAACACTTTCCAAATTTCTGACTTTTACTCATGTAATATTTTATTTTGTATTTATTTGACTTTTTGTGAATGATTTTTAAGATTTTATTACAGAAAACTGATGTTGGGATGTTAAAAAGAGCTACACAAATAAATAAGAGAGCTAAAGAAGGGGGTCATTGAACAGAGATCAGATGCGAGGCTGGCAGTGAAGGAAACATGGCCGCTGGCTCTGTTTGGGAACAGTGAGCTCTCTTTGAAAAGAAACGTCTCCTGATTGAAGGACAGCTAAATGCAATTTCATACAAAATGATGGAAACATTTTGAAGCCTAAAGAAGAGTTATAAGAACTTTTATTTAACTGCTTCTTCTTCTCCTTGGTCTGATTAAGGGGCCTGAATGTTTCTCTGCAGTTTATCTCATTTTGTGAAGGCGAGGGAGTACGTTGTCTAGGTAACCAGAGGCCAGTTAGGGTCATGAATGTATCCATCACAGGCAGTACTGAACAAGGTGTGATAATGCATGGATCTCCTGAGCAGATAAACCTTTTTTTTCTCCATCTTTTTTCCTCCATGATCTGCCCTCCTGCAGAGTCTAGGTTTGTTTTAGTTAAACAGGAGGCACTTTAGCTCCATCAGTATCTCAGCCATCCAGAAATGATCAAATATTAGCCAGGAAAAAATGTGATGACTAACCAAACAGATGGTGTTTAGGGTTACCACCAAACAAACCCAAACAGCAGACAACACCTGCCCTCCAGCGAGCCTGTGTGTGACAGCGAATAGGAGAGGCTTTAAATCAGGCTGCTGCACAGTCAGGTAGTCAGACGTCACTGGGACCCTGTTCTTCAAACATGCGTCACCTCTGTTTAGATTAGCTGCCAAAAAAAAACAGCAGAGTACGTCCTCTGGGATACCACACACATACGTTTACACACACTCCCCATATGTCTGGATGTTTAAATGCAAAGTGTATGAAAGGTGTGTGTGTTTACTGTGAGATCAGTGATATCTTCCACTTGTCAGAAAGAAAAGGATGCATGTGTGAACAATGTAAACACACTTATCCTGCTCTGGGTGAGCTAATCGTCTAAAGGACCGTGAGGCGTTTTATCAGAGCAGCTGGTTTTAAACATCTGGCAGAGAATAATCAGCGAGCAGCACTCTCTGCTCTACGGTAGCTAACTTGATCTAACAGTCAGGAAGCTCTATGGAGCTGATGATTAACAGCCCTCATTCTCAGCAGTGCCTGCTGCTTCCACACCCTTTAAATACACTGTTACAGTGGCGCTGTAATAAATCTCCATTGTGTCCTGCTCAGATGCTGATAGGAGACTTCCTCTGCTTCCTGGACTTAGGAAATACCAGCTTTCTTTGTCATTTGGCTGCACTAGGGGCTCCATAGAGACCAGGCAGTCACACACAGTGTTCTGGTCACCTTTTATTGGAAGTTCAGATCATTGTGTTTAGCTAATCATTGCAAAATGCTCACACAACTGGATGTGATTCACATTTATTGGTTACAAACTTTAAACCACTTCAGCGGGATTTTTATGGGACAGGCCAACAGTAAAGTCGAGCATGTTTAATGCGTTGATAGGAAAGTGAAATGGCTTTCCATAAAAAAAATAACCCACCCCGAAAAGTGTGACTTGCATCAGCCAACTTTATGTTGATGTATTAAATAAAATCAAAAGCAGCCTGTTTTCATAGGGCATCTATTATATAAATGGAATGTAGCTACATGTAATGTATTTTTGTGAAATGGAGCCTAAGCGGAAGTTCAACTGAAGAAACTGATTGCTCTCCTACATCCACCTGCAACACGGCTGATCGGCTTTGAACCACACCTCCATGAAAGCCAATTAGCATCCAAAGTTCATCTAATAAGGCCTCCGATACGCAACTTGTCTGCTCCTGTGCGCAGGCGGCGGATGCGCTGTGTGACTTCATTCAGATGACACCGTTTCAACCCACCTCCATCCCCTCCTCCAATATCGTCGCTAAAACTTTGTCAGAGTTTCATTCCTCCTGGACTCTTACTGCATTCTACGTCTCATTTCAACCAGTCCAGCTGAAGACCGCCATGTTGAGCCTGGTTCTGCCAGACGTTTCTTCCCAGCAGTAAGTTTTTCCTCTCCACTGTCGCTTCATGCTTGCTCATCATGGACAGGTTTTCTCAACCTGTGTTATCCAACTGGACTTCCATCTTCCAGGTCCCTGAGTGAAGCTCTAGAATCAGCTCACGCAGTCCACTGGGATCTCCCCATAAAGCTCAGCAGACCGTCTCACTAACCAGCAGTCTACAGACTGACCAACTACACTATCTATCTATCTCCACTCCACCACCAGTTTCAGGCCTGGGGGGAAACAGCCCTGTTCTTTACTCCTGTTCATGCATATCTATCAAAATTCAACCCTATTTTTCCTGCTGAGATCTGAGTGCCAAAGACCAAGTATTTGTATCAATACATTTCTTCTAATTGTCTTTCCTCTTTGTTAGTTTTTCAGATTGAAATAACAGCCAAATAGAAAAAGTCTGGGAGGAGCCTATTGTTTGCAATGGTGAGAAACAATGATGGCTGCATCATGCTTTGGGGAAACTTTTTTTAGCAGGAAGCAGGAAGTTGCAAAACTAATTTGTCTTTAAACTTTTAGATTCTTTAAAAGACTTAAGACAAGGGGACAGTTTAAAAGATGATAATCTACTGAGATGGCCTGGTACAGAAAAAAGACAATATAAAATTTGAGGCAAAAGTAAAAAAAAAAAAAAAAAAAAAAAAAAAAAGCTATTTTTCAGACATTAATTGACACAACACTCTGAATCTAGATGTCTTGAAGTGATAAAGACTCAAAAAGAACTGCAGCTGTTCTTGTGGTAAAAGATTATCCTGTTAAATAATGAGTCAGCAAAGTTGCAGTATTTAAATTTTGTCTGTTACATAACAAATAAAACTGATTCATGTCTGTTTTTGATGAGGCTAAATGGGTCAAAGTTCGAGAGCTCTCGGTACATTTTGCTACAGATCATTACTCCGTTTATAAGAACCAAGTGTTTGGTCAGGAAGGTGACCAGCTGTGTGTTTTGGTGTGGGCTCCTCTGCTGCCAATAATGCTGTTTGCCCAACATACCGTGGCTCACAGATTGTTAGTTCAAATGAATCATCTGTTTGATTTGCCAATAGGATCCATGGCTCCACTAAGATGCAGGCAGGTGGGTGAAGCAGGAATGACCAGGCCACTAACTTAGGGAAAATTAGGGGTGAAAAAAACAGACAAATCAGAACAGATTGGAACATGTATCCTGTAAAGAATCCAGAAATGTATTGTGAACGCCCAGTTTGTACTAATGCGAGTCCTCTGCTCTTATATCCAGGAAAAGTTCCCAGCGTAGGAGGGAAAAGTGAGCAGCTGAAGCACCAGGCACCAACTAGAAATATGAAGAGAGTTTCCTCAGTTTGAGATTATCTGCAACTTTTGTGAAATATGTTTGAAGTCATATCCACACAAACACAAAAATGCTAAAATATTTAGTCTGCCCTCTGCACGATTAAAAACCTGAGACTGTTGGACAGACGGAACAAAGCCAGAGGCTAAATCTATCAGAGCTCAGACAGATCAGGGAAAAACTGCAGTATTGTGTAAAAAATACCATCTTATAAACCACAGAACTATCATTAAATATGAGCTGTTGTAACTCCTAAATAAACAAATAAATTAGGAGGATAAAATGAAAATGTTTTTACTGACTTTAAGGCAGCTGTAAAAAAAAAAATAATAATAAAATAAAAACTGAAACTTCCTTCTTTTGAGCCGAAAAACTATTTTTAGTTGTGTAAACCCTAAACACCAATTGTTTAATAGGCAAAAATAATTCAAGTCATTTTAGAAAACCAAAGTAGTTGTATTCTTTTACTTTATCGAGTGAGTTGATAGTATTTACAAAGGTAAAAGTTTAGCTAATGTTTGTGTTTTTGTTGTGAAATGGGGGAAAACCAACTTATGGAGTTGCTTTTTTAGTTAACCTTTTCATAACATGAGGACCCAAATTTGGGTCCTCAGCACTCGCCCCAAGTTGGTTTTTAGACCTGTAACATATTCTCTGGGGTCTTGCCTTTATTTTGATACCAAAACAATAATAAACTCTGTAGTTCTTGAGATATATTTAATTCATTTTCTGCATGTTATTTTTAAGCATATTTCTTGAAAACAGGCCTAGTGTCAAAGAGGCTAAAAAAATTTTTAAAATTCAATATGAAAAACTCAAAGTGCTGCAAAGAGATGCTACCAATCATGTGAATGTATTGGTTATTATGTATTCAGTGTGGAGCTAGGAACATTTGGCAAGCTCTTGTTTCCCGCAACAACTAGACTCCAGCGGTGTACGTTATCATGGACTGTTATAAATGTTGTCATAAATGTGTAATAGAGCTACATTTCTATTTATTTTTGTAAATAATTTTTTTTTTTTTGTAGAAGGTTATTTCGTAAAAATGTTGACATTTGACACTTTATTTACACAATTCAAAGAGCTTTTTTAGATGTAGTTCTCCTTCATTGGACACATCAAATAAAATGCTAAAACCCCACAACTGAATAAAATCCTCCATGTTCTGTGTGGCTCTGTGGAAGTGAAACTCCAGCCTTATTCTGGCTTTAACGTTGCACTTCCACAGAGCCACGGCATCAAGGTGAGCTCCCTCCAGCAGTCTGTCTCTAGAGGACAGGTAAACGGCCATCTTTGCTTCACTGATTCCAAAATTTAAAAGTCGGGCCTTTGGCTTATTTCTTCTGTTCTGGGAAACTCCTCCTATAAAAAGTCTATAAACACTAATTAAAAGGATAAAAATTATCTTTAGTCTTGTGCATTCCATAAAAACCTGGAACACTTTCCTAAAATGTTGAGGTCTGCCAACTTTTCTTTATTCTGGGATACTGACTGGACAGGAAGGTAATTTAATCCATGCCACAATTTAGATCCACGTCTTCTCTAAATAATAAAATGCTTTGTATAAATAACCAACCATTGCAAAAAAGGCGATGTTTTAAAGTTTTATAAGCAAGTGTCGTGCATAAACTGCAATGATATGTGTGAGATCAGGATTGTTTGAAGACTCTAGGTGTCCCTTTTGATCATAAACACCTGAATTAGCTTCTAGCCTTAACTAATCTGAACAGAAGACACAAAAAACTTGACTAAGGAGAGGATAACCGAAAACTAATTTTACTCAAATGTCCTAAATTATCTCTTCAAACCAAAAAAAAAAAAAAAAAAAAAAATCAGGGCTTTAACTTTATAGGAGCCACTAGTGCCGCAAAAACTAAAAAAAAAAGAAAATAAACTTTCTTTAAAGCCAGGCTTAAATGAGGCTGCGTTGGACCAAGCACAGCTCTGGAAACCTGAAACTTGCACCACACCTCGATAATCAGCACCATCGATCTCTCCAGGCATCGACTGTGAACTTTCAGTAGAAGGAAACAGCAGAAAGTAAAAATGTGAAAACTTAAGGAAGTTCTGGTTTTTCACATGCACGACTGACAAGATAAACTTGCTCAATGGTTGAACCCACAGAGACAAACACTCTGCTTGTCTTAGTGGATTTTAGTTCAAATATTTTCAATGTAAACAAACATTTTCAAGTTTGAATGAGTCTGATATCGATGCCTTCAGCTGAACAACTATATGCAATATGGTGATCTGGTATCGCATCACAGATCCCAGGTTTCATCCACTTACCCAAATCTGTAACTTGATCCGCTTGTTGTTGCGAAAGACTGTTTTGACCTTGAAGTCGATGCCCACGGTGCTTACAAACGCAGAGGTGAAGGAGTCGTCTGCGTAGCGGAAGAGGAAGGAGGTTTTCCCGACGCTGCTGTTGCCGATGATCAGCAGCTTGAACATGCTGTCAAAGTTCTGGTCGGCTGCGTCTCTCTGAGGAGGGGGCTGATGTAGCCGCGAGTCGTTCGACGCCATCTAGACACCAGGAAGGACAAAATAATACCTTTAATATAAATGCATTAAAACATGAGGCCATCTGGAATCAATGTGCATTTCTTACATTTTAACTGCTGGCATTCAGTGCAGCTGGTGTAAAAAACGACAAGTTTTGTTTTTCCAAGTCAAATCTCACTTTTGAATGTGAAACATCTGATCAGATGCATCTAGTCTGCTTATAACGCTGCACTGCTGCATGCTATGAGTTTAAATCATGTCAATAAGCTTAATTTAACATATTAACTATTTATTCAACATCTTTAATATCGAAAGTTGACTAAAAATACTGCTGTGCAATGTTAACTCATTAGAAGTATAAAGATATCTAAAATAAGGAAAAGTGGTGCAATAAGCTCAGTCTAGGGAAAGCTGATTTTCTGAATTAACCTTTTTTTTTCCAGAGATTTGTTCTCTCCTGACTCTGAATTTGAGGCTTTTGACTGAGTATAAGAAAACAAATTCAATCTGCACTTAAAACTTAAGCAATTCATGTCTGAACATTATATATGTTCCATGATATGTTACAAAGAAATGAAAAAGTAAAGGAAAAAAAATTGTTTCTAGTCTGAAGAGCCAGAAATGATCTATAGAATAAACGGTTCAGATGCAGAAGTTAAAGTTATTAAAGTCTATTTAAAAAATCATTTGTTACTGACTCATGTTCGTGGCTTTATGGATTTTGTCTAGTTTTGTCTTTAAGGCAAATATTTCTTTAATGTTATATTGGATAATAAGTTTGTACAGGATTCTGTTCTAAGTAAACTTGTCAGTCTTTGGTATTTTATTTTGTTCATATCAATACCATACACATAGACTAAATTTAGCACATCTACCACGATATAAGTTTTGGCCACGTCGTCCGGTCCTAATTAAAGATGTTTTAAGTTATTTAGATTAGCTTTGAGCTTGACAGCAAACTGTATGGTGATTAATTCCCTAAATACATCAAATAAGGACTTTTTTCCCAAAACTTAAAAGGTAAAGTGGAGGATTTTCACCCTCTCCTCTTAAAAAAAAAAGCACATGCACAACCCTGTAACCTGCTCCCAAGAGGGAACGCCTATTAAACATGTGCAGAAGATGCATGAGCCCATTTCTCCTCGTGCATGCTCTGTTTAAAAGTCGCCGTTTGCATCGTTCATTCAAGCTTACTTTTCAAAAGATTTGCAATTTTTTCACTATGTCAGACTCGACACCGGTAAGTGAAAATGGGGACGAGCACATAGGACGGTCTTACATTAACATATCACCAGAATAATTGACAATTAGGAAGACCACTTATTTTGATGATCCCCCTGCCAGTTTCAAAAATCTGAATTTTGTAAACTGGCAGTAAAGAAGGAGGTAGGAAGAGGAAGTAGGACACTTTCGTTTGATAGTTCCTTTAGGATAGGAGCCTCCCAACAGTTCTCTTAGCATATAAGAGCTACACAGTTGTCAGCAATCATTTGCCTGACAGGACATCTAGACACATGTTGAACAGCTTTTTTTCTTCCAAGTAAATAATGCTTTACAACTTGATCTTAGCAGTTTTTAGGCATAAATACGGAAAGTGATATTTAGGCTGCTACATTCTACAACCTGCCAGCAGAGGTCAGTGAAGCAAACATATGTTACCTTTAAACATAACATTTGAGTCATTTTATTTCACTTGAAAATTGTTGCAGTGTATTTTTATGATTTTGGATTAATACAATGCAGACGTTATGCTTGACTGAAACTAAATAGCCTTTTTTAATAAAAATCCATGAAAGCTACATAATATACAAAAAAGTAACTCTGGTTTTAATTGTTTGGGGGAAAATAATCTACATCTTCAGTTTTATCCACAATGTACAGATAAGAATTAGTAAAAAATGAATATAAAAGTTTAAAAGTTGTGGTTTCTCATCAACGAAGCTACGCCAGCTGCTTTATGTTAAGCAGGAATATCTCTTATCTTTCCTGAGGGCAGATGTGAGATTACCTGCCATTAGAGCCTTTTATGTTTCGTTGACCAAACAGTGGGAGGAGGGGAGCAGCTGCACGGCCTTGGGTATTAAACAGAGAGAGCAGCTCACTAATCAGGAGCGGCCCTGCCTCTTTCTACCTGTCTCCGTGGAGACCAGAGCAGGACTCAACTACATGCAGGACCCATTAGCAGTCCGAGCAGCGGGTTTGTTCAGATTTAAATTGGCCAAATGGAGGTTTTCTGAGAGGGGTGGAGGTTGTAGATACTATCTGCTGGCATTATGAAGGCCAGCTGAGAAAAGACATGAGAAGATGATCATGAATGCACATTTATACTAGCATGTCATTTACCGCATCAACACAATTAGGCTCACAGTAATCAGCAGGTTATATGAGGATGAGTCAGGAAAATTTCCCTCCCACAAATACATTAGGAACTGATGTGGGCTAAACACACTAGAGTTGTATAGGTTTGTACTAGGCTGAAACTATTAATTAATTTTGATTCATCGATTATTTAAGTAATCGTCAACTAGTTTAGTAATCAATTAATGATTAACTGGAGTGTAGAGACTCTAAAGCATGCCTTCAGCTGATAGAGCGACTCACTTAGTGCAGTAATTATACCAAGATTTTGAAAAATATAAACATTTTGCAGTTAAAATGAAGGTCTTTCAATATGCTCAATCCAGAACTCAAATTGAAATGTTTTAGTTTCACCTGGTTTAATTTAATAAAAAGTCTTCATTAAGGAACATTTGGCTATCCGATTATTATTCATCGAAAAAATAATCAACAGATTAATGGATTTGCAAAATAATCATTAGTTGCAGCCCTAGTTTGAACAATCCTTTAGTATTGCATAAACATTTTTAAACTAATGCCAAAAAAGATTTATTGTGTTTAGTTTTAAAAAAAGAGGAAGTCCACTATAGTTGTTCTTTGAGTTGCACTAATTCTTCTCAGCCTTTACATAATCCTCAGCTTCAGCTTTCATACAACCATAGACCTGTCCTGTATTCTGTGCTGGTTGATGTTGAAACTCCGCTGCTCATAAATAGCAGTAAGAATGACCCTCTTTCACAACTTTACTTCATTGTTAAATAGGAGGCCAAACCAATGTTTGTTAAAAGTAAAGTCATGTTTTAAAGTATTACACTGACAAAAAGTAACTCAAGGTTCCCACACTTTGCTTAACATCAAATTCAGTTAATTTTCTCATAGTCAAGAACCACACACAGCAGCATGAATGTGTTCAATAAACGATTTAAAGAAAAACCTAATTCGATGTAAAAATGAACAGGAAGAAGTTGCTGGAAATAAATAAATAAATAAATAAAGGATTCTACAGCCTTGAAGTAAAGATTGATACATGCAAACACACAATCCTACATACCGATACATCTTCTGGCTGATATAAGTGTTTTATTTCTGCATCGGTCAATTTATGCTCGCATTGGAGTATTCATTAGTGCAGTGGTTCCCAAACAGTGGGATGCGCCCTCTAGGGAATGCAGAGTGTA
>NW_015151085.1:587698-589089 GCF_000732505.1 Cyprinodon variegatus | reverse complement strand
TTGAGAATTGTGTAACTTTATCATTGTTGTCATTTTTATCATGTAAATAGAGGAAGAAAAAAACAATATCTGGTCTAATAATCAGCAGCGCATATCAGGAATCAGTTGGACTGATGTCAAAATAATCTTCTGATCAAAATATTACCTAAAATCAGACTTAAATGCTAAGGGGCTAGCTGGAGGTAAATTAAATATTTCACAAGAAAAGAATAATTTCTACAATTATTAATAGGACTTGAAAAAACATTATCTTAACACATAAGCACACTGATAACTTCATCTCAATGAAAATATCTGTGATCAATGTCAAGATGTAACAGCGTAAATAGCTTCTTTAACTGGGTTTCTCTTTTTCGGGTTCTTTAAAACGACATCAGATCAGCTTTATTTCTCAACCCATGCTTAGTTAGTTAGGCTAAGTTCACACTGCAGGCCTTGATGCTCAATTCCGATTTTTTTTGCGAAACCCGATTTTTTTGTGTTGCCGTTCATATTTCTAAATATATGCGACTTGTATGCGATCTCCTGTGTGAACTGCAGTCATATAACGCAAGTGTCCCGCATGCGCAGTAGAGGACGCAATGACATCACAAGCCAGTGTGCTCTTTTTTTCCGAAAGTAAGCATGGATGTTAGAGCCGGCGCGAATCTAGCGGTCTTTTCCAACCATAAAAACACAATCTTTTCAATATGGTTAAACATAAATACTGCTCTCCGCATCATCATCTGCCATGGTTGTTTTTTTTCTTACCACTTCTGTGTAGCAAGACCCAGAATAGTGACCTTTGTCGGGTATTAATGCTGTTCAGCTCGAGTGAATGCGACCTGGCTGTTCAAACACAGGTTGCATTTGAAAAGATCAGATTCGTATCGGATTCAGGAGCGCATAGCCAAGTGGCCTGAATCGCATTGGAAAAAATCGGATCTGTGTTTTTCAGAAAGCCATGAAAAGATCAGATCCAGGTCACATATGGGCAAAAAAAATCGGATTTGGGTCACTTCAGGCTGCAGTGTGAACTTAGCCTTAGTTAGATCCTGAAATCCTCCAGTTATGGCATTTTGCATTAACTCAAGGAATCTGAATCTAGGTGAATGGCAATTCACCAAGTCATCCACAAGAACAGCGCACAAGCAATGTATGTGCTATTAAGCACATGTAAACTTTGCTCACAGTGTACAGAAAATGCAGAATGCAGAGAACAATAGTTAAAATATTATACAGCGGAAACATGCAAGCGGAGGAAAGTTTTGTGTCGGAGGTCATGGATGAGTCTCCTCTGTGATACATTTTTTATTTACAAGAGGAAAGCGGGGACGAAGATGTTGTGGAAGAGGACGCCAGGGCGGCAGAAGCTTGGTTTGGTGTAGAAGGCTTCCAGCCGTACATGTTTG
>NW_015151085.1:581696-582937 GCF_000732505.1 Cyprinodon variegatus | reverse complement strand
CTGCTGAAGACACAGACGTCCATCCCCGTGAACACTGGGACGCAACTCAATGGGAAAGGAAATGATTCTTATTTCAACCGTTGCGTATTTTAGCTGCGACATAAGAATCAAGATGCTATGACCGAAAAAATTAGATTGACAAATGACCGTTGATATATGATTGGCCGAATTTAGGTGTTCAGGCTCACGTATAACTAATTGGCTTTTGAAATAGAAATTATAAAACTTTTGGAACAATATAGTCTGATAAAGAGTACATTTATATACATGTTTAAGCCAGAATGGTTTGACATTTAAATATGATTTCCCTATGACTTCAATCATAAAGCAAGTCTGAGGCTTTTTTAAACCCACTGACACTGGCTTTAAAAATTCACAGATGATTTTCTTACAAGTGAAGGTCTGACAGGGGCAGATGTGGGTATTTATAGCTCATATTATTAACTAAAGAACTATAAAGTTGGCTCATAAAAGCTCTACATATCCTGTTTACTTATGATGCATATCTCTAACTATCATTCATTTTTACTGCAGTTATAGAAACTCAACCTTACATTTCCACAAAGTTTAAGCTGATTCATTTGGTGTCTTAAGTTTCCACTGAGCTCAGTGAGAAATACAGGATTCTGGTTCAGTGTGACAGTAGCAGCAGACACCTGGCTCAGCAGATCACACTGAGGCAGAAACCATGGCTTTGATAAGCTGCCATTGCTGCCAAGTCATAACAGCCACCTCCATGCAGAGAGGTTTACTTTATGTCACCATTGTAAAACAAATAGAGCTCAGTGAGGCTGATGAAGGTGCAGCCATGTCCCTCAGCTGTTTGCAGAACCAACCAACCAACAGGAAATGGTTTCTATTGATTTTCAGCCAGCTGCAACATCTGTTCACTAATTAGGAGGAGGGGTCAAAAGTACAGAAAGGTGATGCTTCCTTTTCTCTTGGAGAACAAGCTCCAAAGTGTGTTTACATGTTAAATATAAACAGTTATTTAAAAACAGTTAAACTAAATATTGTTTGTTTTGTAATTTGAACTGAGGGCCATGCTGCATAGTGAGAAGGAAGTGTGAAACAAGCACCACCCACATCAAGAAGCTTACCTCTTTAAGCAATAAGAAAAACAAAATAAACAGTTCGGTTTCCTTTTGTTTCTTTAGTTGTTTTTTCTTCTGTCCAGTAAGGTGTGTGGTTAATTTAAGCGGCTGTAAGGAGCTCCTCGAGGGAAAAAAATAAAACCAACC
>NW_015151085.1:578165-580766 GCF_000732505.1 Cyprinodon variegatus | reverse complement strand
TTAGATAGAAAACTTTGAATCAAATTGACTGTATGATCCGAATGAACTGTAAAGTGCCTTGAGATGATATGTGTTGTGAATTGGAGTTATAGAAATAAATTGAATTGAATTTCTATGTGTCATGGTTTTGGTTCTATTAAAGTTTTATCTCTGAGTTTTCATTTGTCTTATTTCTCAGTCACTCTTTGTTGGTTTGTCATCATTTCTTTGCCCCCTTGTGAGTATTCCTGGTTTTCAGTAACAGAAGCAAAAATCCAAAAACATAAATCCACAAAATCCAAAAAATACTGAAAACCCGGAATACTTACAAGGGGCCAAAGAAATGATGACAAACTAGCAAAGAGTGACTGAACAGGAGGATAATATATGGCAGAGGGAAACAAACACCAGGCTAATTATTAGATTGGGAGCAGGTGTGAACAGAGGCAAGAAGGATGCTAGGGAAAAGGAGACTGACACAAGAGGGCAAACAAGAAATATCTAAGGACTCCAATACAATAAAAAAAAATAACTAAAACACAAGAATGGAAGTAAGACCGATGAAAACTCAGAGATAAAACTTGAACAGAACCAAAACCATGACAATATGGTGACACACGGTGGTGGTAGTATCATGCATTTAGGGGGAAAAAAGTTTAAACATTTTCAAACACAGACTTGAAAAAAGTGACTGAGCGCAACTGACTGTAACTTTAATTCTTATTAAGGCAGCTTACTTTAATTTTCTTAAGAGCAAATGCAACCATTAGACATTCTGAAGAACAGAAGTTCATACTTAATTGAGGATGAAGAACTAAACATTTTTAAAGGAGAATAAATATTTTAAGTTATTCTTGAGCGGATTGTTCTAAATCACATTCTGGACTTTTTTATTGGGTCAACTGTTAGGTTTTACTTTTCTTTAGGTTATGAGTAAGTATATGAAAACTTTAAAAAATATGTGCATCTACATTACTCCCTGGGCATTCATTGTATTTGATATTAAAATAATTAGATTTTTTGGGGGAACTGTTAAAGGTCCTTTTAGGGTTGCATGTTGTGAATTAGCAATGGCTATATACACTGTAATGGAGGCATTAGGTTGGTTAACTGAGGCTCTATGCTCATTTTAATAGTTCCAATCAAACAAACAATAAATATTGAATAATTAAGTCAAAAGGGACACCTTTTATATTGCTTACGGGCCTATTGTTGTGCCGTTACGCCATTTAGCCAAAGCTACAATGGAATTGCTGAGGAGTAAAATTGTCTAGTCAAAGTCCAGACCTAAACTAAAATGGGAATTTGTAGCAAGAATTGAAAATTGCTCCTCTTTTCTGCTCAACTGTATTTGCAGCAAAAGGTACACACTCCTGCTCTGATCAATGGTTTCCTCTATCAGAGATGGCATCAGCCATAAATTTCATTTGATCATATACAGCATTCATACCGCAGTTACTGGGCACATTAGATAAAGGGATGCGATTCCTGGCAGTAATCAAATTTCCTTCTCTAACAGAGCCAGATCTTCTATTTCCTCCGGTTTTCACTCATTATCTTAACTTTGTTAACATGTTTTAGGCCAGAACTTTATTATACAGTGTTTAAAAGTTAGCACCAACCATCAGGCTCCAAATCTGGGTGTAGTGATGGACTCAGACCTTCAGTCACATACGGAGAGGAATAAAGTCAGCCTTCTTTCACTTAAATATTTCCAAGATAAAACAATGTGATTATTGCAGCATTGTTTTCACAGGTCTGCCTATAAAGGTGATCAGACTGCTGCAGCTGATCCAGAAAGCTGCTGCCTGCGTCCTCACTAAAACTAAGAAAGTGAAGCACATACCCTCAGTTCTAGATTCCTTCATCTCGCTCCCCATATATCAGAGAATAGACTTTAAAATACTTGTCTATAAATCACTGAAAGGCTAAGAACAGAAATACTTGTACTTGACTTGTCTTCAGCTCCAATAATCTGTAATAATCTCCCAGAAAACTGTAAAGGGGCTGAAACCCTCACTTTAAATCAAGATGTAAAACTTATTTGTTTAGCGTTGCTTTCGGCTGTGCAATCAAAATTTACAATTTTACTTTCTTCATTTTTTTTTTTTTTTACATATCTATTCACAATCCTTAATTATATAATTGCCTCTTTGCCACAGCAAGATACTTTTCCCTGTGTGTTTTCCGTATTAAGTTTTTGCACATACAGCCCTTTCAATTGTCTTACTAATGAAATGTGCCATATCAATCCTATGTAGTCTTTTTTTCCATTACCAATTTCCTTCAAATGTCACTTTAACAATGAAAACATTGATAGTCAGATTTACCTGCCAACATATCTTAAATTCCACATCACTTGCACTATTTAATCAGGTTATCTGCGTTAGATCTTAAAGAAACTAAGTGATGATAAACAAAAAAAAAAAGAAAAACAAGTGGTAAAACACAATAAAAACTCTGCAGCATAATGCTGCCACCACCATGCTTGATAATTAGCACAACTTTCTTTTTGGAAACCATTTTGACACCTTCATTTTTCTTATAACTCCAACTTGGTCTCATCTGTATTTTATGGAATTTCAGCCCAACGTTGAGGTCCTGACTTTAGAGCAAGGGCTT
>NW_015151085.1:575651-578140 GCF_000732505.1 Cyprinodon variegatus | reverse complement strand
CTGTCGCACTTCTCGTTGCGTCACACCTCAACCCGCCTCAAAGCCAACGCTGATTGGACGTTCATTTGGTGAACGGCTCCAAATTTTCTTCGACGGAGAGTCTCCAGACTGATTAGCGAGTGAAATCTTGAAAGCTCGCGAGATCAGGATGGTCTCACGAGGCTACTTTCAATTGTCTTGCTAATGAAATGTGCCATATCAACCTTACATAGTCTTTTTTTCCCATTACCAATTTCCTTCAAATGTCACTTTAACAATGAAAACATTAATAGTCAAATTTACCTGCCAACGTATCTTAAATTCCACATCATTTGCACTATTTAATCAGGGTTTATCAGAATATAATGTAAGAACTTATTTTATCTGCGTTAGATCTTAAAGAAACTAAGTGATGATAAACAAAAAAAAGAAAAACAAGTGATAAAACACAATAAAAACTCTCCAGCATAATGCTGCCACCGCCATGCTTGATAATTTGCACAATTTTCTTGTTGGAAATCATTTTGACATCTTCACTCTTCTTATAACTCCAACTTGGTCTCATCTGTATTTTATGGAATTTCAGCCCAACATTGAGGTCCTGACTTTAGAGCAAGGGCTTTACTTCCCTTTTTCCTGTTAATGATCAACTCACCTTTGTTGACTCCTTAGAAGTTCATGAATATTTCAGGAAATTTGCTTTTATTTGAGTGAGACAGGAAGCTCCAAGTGGCAACGGTCTTAAAAACTCATAAAAAGCTGGTTTTGAGAAGATAAGGCAAACAAATACTAGGGTTCTGAAATTGCCCTGACCTTTTCTGATTAAAATAAGCTCTTCCAATTCTCATGAGAGGAACTAATATCCTGTCTGAATGCAGCCAAGGACTACTTTCCTCTCACCTGTCCAGGTTCAGAAGACCCTGACCAGTTTCAAAGGGGAACCGGATGGAGAGATATTTTTTTCCAATTAATATTAGGACAACATTAACACAGACTAAGAGAGATGAGAGTTTAACATTTCTAAAAAAAATGTAACCCTTACTGCAGCTGTTGACTTTACTGTAACTTTCCAGAACAAATTCCAGTTTTATTTCTTTGTGTCTCTGGAATGAGGCAGGAATGATGCTTTTGTATCATGCCGCTCCATCAAACTTCCTGCTCTTCCAGCATTTCCTCATACTTAAAATATGTTGCATGAACCTTTACTAAAACACTATTTTCTTCCTTATTTTTTTTGGGTAAAAAGTAAAACAGCTTTGTATTCAAGCTGCAGGGAAGATGCAAACACGTCAGGTGAACCCTCTCCTCCAGGTGAGCAGTGAAGTGGACAGACTGGTTCTCAGGCTAAACAAAGATGATTTCCTGATGCTGCTGCTAAAGGTAGCAGAAGGGCAGCTAGCATTTCCCAGAAGGTGCAGGATGTGTGACTGCTCTGCTTCCCGACAAACCTAACTTACCTGAATAACACGTTACTCTGATATGTAGCTTTGATGAGAAAGGATCTATTTTTAAGGGAGGCTTTATAACTTACTAATAAGGACAATCAGAGATGAAAAGGGTTGGAAATAATTAAATTATGCACGCTCATTTGTTTACTGTCAGTTTATATCTCTGATACTAAGATGACACCATTATAACCCATAATGATGCTTTAAGTAGAATGGGAAAAGTGTTTTCCTGATCCTTCAGTTCTGCTTCTTTACAAAGATGGCATCTCTGTTGAACAAATGCTTCAAACAAAGAGAAAATAAAACAGAAACATTCAGTTTATTCCAATATTTATAGTGTTAATTAGAAATGAAGATGACATGAAATGCATGGTTTGCAGAAATACATTGAAAAACTGGGTAAATGATTCCATCTGCTGGTGAAACGATGCAACTACAGAGAGATTCTAATTTGTTCGACAAATAAAAAGGATTCCTCAGCAAACAAGATGCACACAGTTAAATTAAAATGGAAATACAAACATTTAAGATATTTTTGTGATCTTTAGGCGTAGAATGAGGATGAAATTCATTTTCCTCACTAAAAGTTAGACAGGAAGGCAACAATTGGATAATTACTAGTTAACAAGCTGTTTTCACATTTGATTTAATTGCAAAAATACTTTTGAAATTATTTAACACTTATGACAAAATATTTATTCTATTTCACAGCTGAATCCACACATTTTTCTCAGGTTAAAACCACAAACCTTGTAATTTTTATTGGAGTTGTATGCAATAAATCTCAAAGGTGTTTTAAATTGAACTTCCGGCTGAGAGATGCCTTCTAGGTTTCATCATACTTTTCATTTTAGCATCAGAAAGATACTAGAAGTCCTGATAAGCCACCA
Source organism: Cyprinodon variegatus (assembly GCF_000732505.1). NCBI lineage: Eukaryota > Metazoa > Chordata > Actinopteri > Cyprinodontiformes > Cyprinodontidae > Cyprinodon > Cyprinodon variegatus. Next base: position 575,823 of record NW_015151085.1, on the reverse strand, counting down.
CCATGTTCCACTGTGAGATGCTATGTTTTTGGGTTCATTGCAGTGTTGGTTTTCTGCCTCATGTTGCTTTGCAACATGGCGAAATCTTTCCATCTGGCTTCATCTAACCAGAGCACCTTCTTCCACATTTCTGCTCCCTCTTCGAAAGGATTTGTTGCGAAACGAGAAAGTT
>NW_015151085.1:574188-575274 GCF_000732505.1 Cyprinodon variegatus | reverse complement strand
TTGCTTCTTTTTTAAATGAGTTAGCTGACATTTCTATTATGCCTCCGGTTTTTTTTACATATGCACTGTGTTGAGACTCTAAATAAGGCTTTTAGCTGCTGGTAGCAGCTTCCTTATGTTGGTCTGTGATCAGTCCATATTGCCAGACTGCATTTAGATTCAGCAGAGCATTTTTAACATCCTGGTCCTCACTTTCTCTCACACTACTCAGTTTTTAGGCTGAATCGTCGTTCTATCTCATAGCACTAACTAGCACAGACCAATGGAGACTTTTCCTGACTATCTGGTGGCCTCTGTCACCAGCTTTAATCAAATAGGGGCCATAAAACCGAACTGTAGAAGCTGGAACATTCAGGAGGAGACTCGACCTTTGACCTGTTACCCATCTAACAGATGCAGGTAACATTCGTTAAAGACTACTTTAATAGTTTTCTAGCCTCTCAGTTTAGGTGGACGGCCATGTTTTGATAGGTTTGCATGTCTGCCATAACATTTTCCTTCTCCAGTATTCACCACTTTGAGTTGATTTGTTGTTTAAAATCCCAATAAATACCTTGAGGTTTGTGGTTATGCAAAAACAAAATGTGGAAGAGTTTCAGTCTGTAGATCCTTTTTCAAGGTGCAGCATTAATGTCTGTATCTCCTGTATTTTCCTCCTCATTAGATGGTGGAAAGTTTCAGAGCTGTGTAGATCAGATTGGTTGTGATGCAGATGAAGCCTATCAGGTTACAGAGGTTGGACAGGCCGTGGTAAAGTCCAAACGTTTTCTTGGAGGCTCTGTACTTTGGGTCCTTCTCCTTCAGCTTAGCGTATTCCTCTCTCTGGCTGCCCAAGCCGATCTGGTTCCCCAGGCCGTGCTCCTCTTCCACCGCCCTCAACTGAAACATTACCTCTGTGGCTGCTGGGCCAAACCACTGAGCGTTCAGGCCTGCCATGATCAGAGCCACGAAGAACATCCCCATCTGGAAGATAACAATAATAAAATGAGGGGAAAAAGTGCTCTGATGTAGATTTTTGATTCCAAACAAAGCTATTATCCCTCGCCTGCCCACTTTCATGCCAGTCCAGCAGCTCTCTGGGGTGGT
>NW_015151085.1:568810-570295 GCF_000732505.1 Cyprinodon variegatus | reverse complement strand
ATGCTCTAGGTGCTTTATTTCTAAAGTCAGTAAAAGTTGATGTGAAGATAAAAAAAAAAAAAAAAAAAAAAACCTGTTAGAGGCTGAGAAAGCCTTGAGAAAGGAGCAAAGGTTCACCTTTCAGTAAACTATAACCTTAAACATACAACCAGCTCTGCAGTGAAATGGTTTAAATTAAGGCATATTCATGCGTTAGAAAAGTCAAATCTGAATCCAGACCTACAGAGAATAGAAAATCCCTTTATTGTCCCAGAATGTGGAAACTGTGGTGTTAAAGCAGCAAAGGATTATAGCAAAAGTGGTCACACCAGTAAGGACCTTAAAAAAATTGTATAAAAATAACAGAATAAGTGTCAGAGTTAAGAAACTAAACAAAATACTAAACAATACAGTGTTTTAACAATATAAATACTAGGCATCTCGAAATAATTAATCATCAATATACAGTTGTGGACATTTTTACAGTAATGGAAATGTGAAAAACTAGTACCAACACCAGAGATGTGAGAGAGATATATCTATATAGGAATGTTTATTAAGACTGGAAAATACATATTTGCAGAACCTCTCCATCTAATCTGACTGAGGTTGAGTCTTCCTGATGAGCCAAAGGATGGGCAGCCATTACTGCAAGGAAGGTCTTTCTTTCTTTCTTTCTTCCATCCATCATCCATCCATCCATCCATCCACTTCCACTTAACCATGGCTGGTTGCAGAGGCAGCAGTAAGCAAAGATGCCCAGACTTCTAGCCTGATAAACCAGAATAAATGTGAGATTAAAGGTGTAATTTCGTCTGGCCCCGATGAAAGAGACATCGGAAGATTTTTCAAACCATGTCTGTGCCTATTGGCCAACGCTCTGACCAATGAGCACCACTGACTATGACGTGGTAAACACGACAGAAAGCTGGTGGGGAAAATGGTGAGTACGTCCTTCTAAAAATTAATGAGCGTAGAGCCTCTTCCTGCTCACGTTTCAACAAAAACCCCCAAGTCTAATCCTTCCTAAACTGATTCCAAAGCTGAGTCAAACGAGAACTGTTTAATAGTTGCTTCCATCTTCCTTGTTGTGCTTTCTCCAGTGTTGCACAGCTTTGTCGTCCCGCCCTCAAAACCCCGCTCGTTTTGCATCCAGAAATTCAAAACACATCTCTGCGGTGTGATTGGTCCGTCAGTTCCAGGGCCTGGGGCATCGATCGAGGCTAGATCAACTCACAGGCAAAAATGATTTTGGCTGCTGGTGGTTGGGGCTAGTTTACTAGGCCACCAGACTTGCCGATGGCGAATCCCGATACCCCGAGGCGACACCAGGCCAGCTCAGAGACATAGTCCTTCCAGGGTGTCCTGGGCCTTCCTAATGGGACATGCCTGGAACAACTCCTTAGGGAGGCGACCAGGAGACATCCTGAACAGATGCCTGAGCCACCTCAGCTGGCTCCTTTCGACGTGAAAGAGCAATGACTCCCATCTCCTCCCGGGTACCTG
>NW_015151085.1:565549-568048 GCF_000732505.1 Cyprinodon variegatus | reverse complement strand
AACACAGTTACACAAGGAGATGCCCGGCAGCGAATATTGCTTTACTTAGTTCTTAACTTAAATAATTAGACTCTCGATAAGTCAGCAGGTTCAAAGCGGTTATATCTACCTTATTCCAGAGCGTTTTAACGAAGAACGAGCAGTTAATCCACCAGAGTGTGATGCTGGGTTCAGATGAACAGCCACTTCCTATGTCAAATGTCTGGAATCTAAAAGCCCCGCCCATTTTGTGACAGCGAACCAATCATATTCTTTTTTCGGTGACATGTGTTGTTTTACCGTTTTTAATTGGCTCATTTTTGACAGCTATTCTCACAGCCTGTCCAAAGTAAACAGATGTTTTATTTACTTTAACGTGTGTGAGCAGACCAGCGCCCCCTGTCTTTAAATTATGTTTTTTTTTCTTACTATCAACAGGCTCTTCGACTTTATGAATTTTTGTGTTATTTTATTTACTTCACCAAATATAGATAAAAGGTCTTTTTAAGTTCTGTATATTCTGTATGTTTTGTATGCTTGTATGTATCTTCAGAATGTGAGGTTTGATTGTGAACGAGTTTTTATATTGAAGAGTGTTTTGAGTGGAGAGGAAGATATCTATATCTACTGATATCTATTGTTGGATCTCTGCATTTTAGGCAATTTTGATAGAAGCAGCTGGAACTTTTGCGTGAGTTTAGCTGTTGAGGCTCAGTAAAAACAAAATAACAAAAGCTTTCATGTGTCCCTTTTAGGGATCCCGTGTCTCTGAGCTGCAACCACAGCTTCTGCTCAAGCTGCCTAAAGAAAAAAAGCTTTCAGGTGTATTGGACTTCTAACCTAGATGATGGTTCCTGTAAAGGATCAGATTATTTTAATCCAGTCTGTCAGTAAATAATATTTTATAAAACAACCAGCATCCTTGCTCATTTTCAACAACCCCCAGAAGTCTCAACATTAGAAAATCTTCACTGAAGTAAATTCCTAGGAAAGTAAGCCGAAAACAGAAAGAAGGACTTTAATTATCTATTGTTTCTCACAGTAAAGTGAACGACTCGGTTCAATGACTTCATGTTCTGATCTCTGGATCTGAACATGAAGTCATCAAACTCATCCTGCAGGAAGTTGTTCTGTTCAATATGACAAAGTCCACAAACCAGATATGGTTCTAAACTGCTTTTCCTCCTGGATCAACAGCAAATATGTGACACTGAGATCAGGATGGATTTACAGTTGACTGGACAGAAATTGATGCCAATGTTCTGATTCAGCTCTAAGAGTTTATTAATGACTCTTTCAATGAAAGCAGTGAGAAAACAGTCAAGACAAGCTCATTTTATTTCATTTATATTAAACAGTTTAGAAAGAAAACTATTCAAAGTGCTGTACATGAATAAATCATAAGAAATGGAAACACATGGAATTAAGACAAATAAAGGCAGGTAAAGAAGAGTTGGAAATATAGAAACTAACAGTTTAAATCAAATTAGAGACTCTAAATAAACAGGTTTTTAACCTTGATTTAGAGGAACTAATTGTTTTAGCACTTTTGTAGTTTTCTGCAAAACACTTTTGTTCAATGTGTTCATTTAAAGCTCTGATTAAAGTAATCATTAGATTGACATTGTTAGTTCATAATTAACTTAAATTTCAATGATCAGGTTGAGGCAGGTTGAACAATGAAAAGGACTTTAGTTTTCCTTTAACTGCTCAAAACCACAACCAAACCATAGAAAAAGCATACAGGCTTAAAGGAGGCAAGAACAGGATAAAAAATAAAAATATAAAAGAATGTTAATGAAGGAAAGTGTGATTATAAAGAAAAAAACAACAAAGAGTAATGTGGCTTAATATGGAGCAAAGGTTCATGGATTTTTTTAAAGGTCTCTGTCTTCATATATTTACTGTAAGATATATGTTGAGTTTTTTGAGGTAAATATTCATTTTAAGTAATTTCAAACATCCAAGTTTATTTTTCAATGTGAAAAAGGGAACAAAAGAAAAATAACACAAACAGATATGCCTGAAATTGTTTATTATTATACAGAGAACAAAATGGAGTAAAAAACAAAATAGATATTTCCTCAGTTTGACTTTTAAATTGATCATTATACGTTTTATGTAATTTGAAATTAAAGAAGAAACATTTTAAAAACATCTGAAGAGCAATGATTCTTTAACAGGTAAAAACAAACTGGCAAAACCCTTCCTTCAAATATATTTTATTCATGTTAATATATTTGTTTAGTGTAAGTTGAAATGTTAAACAGTCGATTAGAATAGTAAGAAAGAAAATGTTCCACTTACGATTGTCTTTAGCAATAGAAAGTTCACCGTTTAGCTGTGAAAGATGCTGCAACAGCACCACCTGCTGGACGCAAACTGAGAAGACAGATTTCATTTAAAGATTGAAAGATTTTATTTAAAACTTGAAAAACAGGTTAAAGAAAGTGAAAGTATTTACAGACGTTATTGAACTGAGCTGAGACGCCATTACTGGGTGTTAGATCTCTGCTGGAA
>NW_015151085.1:562446-563919 GCF_000732505.1 Cyprinodon variegatus | reverse complement strand
GCTGGTAAAAAAGAGTTGGCAACATAGAAACTAAATTTAATAATATTTCAATTAACAGTTTAAATTAAATTAAAGACTCTAAATAAACAGATTTTTAACCTTGATTTAGAGAAACTAATTATTTTAGCACATTTGCAGTTTTCTGCAAATTTTAACACTTTTGTTAAATGTGTTCATTTAAAGCTCTGATTGAAGTAATCGTTAGATTGACATTGTTAGTTCATAATTTACTTAAATTTCAGTGATCAGGTTGATGCAGGTTGAACAATGAAAAGGACTTTAATTTTTCTTTAACTGCTCAAAACCACAACCAAACCATAGAAAAAGCATACAGGAAGTGTTTTTGGTTTTGTGGGCTTCAGCTCAGGGAAACACAGCTGGGAGGTGGAGGTTGGTTTTGTTAAAGATTCTGTTGACAGGAAGGGAGAGAGAAAGGCTTTACCAGAATATGGAATCTGGGGTTTGTGGCATTGTAATGGAAAATACTCTAATGGTGTTGGTCAGATTCTCAAAGTGAAGAAGAGTCTCCAGAGGATCAGAGTCCAGCTGGACTATGACAGGGAGGAGGTGTCCTTCTACGACCCTGAAGACATGTCTCACATCTACACTCACAGAGACACTTTCACTGAGAAACTTTTTCCTTACCGGTATTTTGGTGTTGGAGACGCTGCTGATGCTAAAACATCAGACATCAAAATCAGTTAATCTGAGGTTTATTTATTATTTTTGGACAAGTTAACTTTAAAGGGATGAAAGTTATTGGGAAAAATACTTTTGATTCTTTTTTTCATGTCAGAAAATTATTATTAAAGCTGTAAATGTGAATTTAAATAGATTTTATTACAAACCAAAATGTAAAGTCAAATGGGCTTAGTTAGCAACCTCTGAGCAATGAGATAATTGATTTTATTTTCTTCTTGACTCCTTGATAAATTTTTTGACTAGAATATTTAGCCTATTTTCAAGGCTTTTTTTTTTTAAATTTTTGTCCTGCTTATTTTAGTTTTTTTTTTTTTTTAAATTTTTGTCCTGCTTATTTTAGTTCAGTGTTAATTTTTAGAGTTTGTCATAATATAATGTTACGCAGAATACATTTTCAGAAAGTAGACACTATAAGATGTAATCCTGACATACATGGAATTCATTTCAGTACTGATAGCAAGAAAACAAGCCGTTAATTTAAAATGTTAAACATTTAAAACACCTTTTTGTTTCTACTTAATAGAGGGGATAAATATAATTACTTGTTTGGTGATCTTAGAAACTCTCTACAACAAATCAGGCTGTTTAATTTATTTTTTTATTTCTTCTTCTGTTTTCACTTGAGTTAAACTCACCTCACTCAAAACTTTGGAAGCTGCACAAGAATAAAACCAACATAAACACCTCTTTTTAAACTTTACATGGATTTAAATAGATACTATAATCCAGAATGTTGATTATCACATGGATCTGTTTATGTTGGTAAAGTCA
>NW_015151085.1:556616-560147 GCF_000732505.1 Cyprinodon variegatus | reverse complement strand
AAGCCTTTATTATCTGGCTGTTGTTATAGTTAGTTAAGTTCCAATGTTGGCTTTTGATTGAATTATGTGATGTTGAAAGGACATGTGATGAAAGACCAGCTCCACCTTCTATTTAATTTATTTTTTTCCAATTACAACAGCCACTTCGACTTTATGAATTGTTCTGTTATTTTATTTACTTCACCGAATATCGATAAACTTGTATGTGTCCAGGATGTGAGGTTTGATTGTGAATGAGTTTTTAAATGGAAGTGTGCTTTTAGTGGAGAGGAAGAGGAGCGACAATGTTTTAACTGAGCTGAGATACTGATGTCTATTGTTGGACCTCTGCTGGAAAAAGAAACAACATTTTTAGATGATTTAAATAGAAGCAGCTGGAACTTTTGGTGAGATTAGCTGTTGAGGCTCAGTAAAAACAAAATAACAAAAGTTCTTTCAGCTGCCATGTGTGTTCAGAGCCTTTCAGGGATCCTGTGTCTCTGAGCTGCAACCACAGCTTCTGCTCAAGCTCAGGGGCGTCAGCCGACCCACTACTATACAGGGGCACAATAGGGCACCAAAAGAAATGCAAGCGCGCAAAGTGTTTGACAAAATTTTTTGGGGACAATAGTTTATTATAAAAAAAATTGTGTGCATAGATAATTAAGGCAAGCACGCAAGCAAATATTTTATAGCATTTATTTATTATTATAAAGCATCATGAATAAATTGTTCATTCAGATTGTTATTTTCTGCATCATTAAATATCTACCTGAACCAAACTGAATCAAATTGGCCCACTTGTGATCTTAACTGAACATCTCTAATCCACTACTGATGAAGGCAAAATTTATCTTCATTAAATATCTGTCAGCAAACAGGAACTTGAAAACTTGAAATATGCAACTGTAAAAGGAAAAACTGGAGCGGACCTGGCGTTACATGGCATAGTTTCTGCATCCATCGCTCACTTCTAATCTCTCCTGAGGATTTTTCTCTTGCCTCATCTGGCATTTTTTCCCCCACCCAGTTATCATTTAGGTTGTGCAATCAAGGTTTAAATCTGTGTTTCTTTACTAGGACCACCGTGCTTCATAATAATAAGATATTAAAAAAATCCTGGCTCTGTGTTACAGGCAACTCTTGGGCTGCTAAATGCTCAGAGTGGCCGTTACTGGCAAGTGGATTCTGATTACTCTGTCCACATGTGTCAGACTTAAATTCTAACTAAAGTGGTAGTCTATAGGCCTATTTAAAGGAGAAAAAAAAATAAAACATGCATTCTGTAGATTTCCCCATATGCCCGAGAGTCAGACTGAAATTATTATTTTTTTAAAGGCATAAATTAATTAATTAATTAAAAAATCGTTGCCCCAGTTCCAGGCACCGCAGATCCACAACGGGGCACATGCCCCTGTGAAAAAGGTCTGCCGATGCTCAAGCTGCCTAAAGAAAAAAAAGAAAAGAAGCTCTTCTCTCTGTTAATAACAGCTGAGTTTCTTCCTAAATCTCCTTCTTCTGCTGCAGCCAGGAGCTTTCAGGTATATTTGGACCTCTGACACAGATGATGGATCCTGTGAAGGAATTTTAAGTTATTTTAAACCATAGTTTCTCACTAAATTATATTTTTTAAACCAACCAGCGTACCTGCTCATTTTCAACAACCCCCAGAAGTCTTAACATTAGAAAATCTTCACTTAAATAAATTCCTAGGAAAATAAGCCGAGAACAGAAAGAAGTACTTTAATTTTCTCTTGTTTCTCACAGTAAACTGAACGACTCGGTCCAATGACCTCATGTTCTGATCTCTGAATCATCAAACTCATCCTGCAGGAAGTTGTTCTATTCAATATGACAAAGTCCACAAACCAGCTATGGTTCTAAACTGCTTTTCCTCCTGGATCAACAGTAAATATGTGACACTGAGATCAGGATGGATTTACAGTTAAATGGACAGAAACTGATGCAAATGATTTGATTAAACTCTGAGAGATTATTTAAATAAAAGCAGTGAGAAAACAGTCAAGGTCATTTTATTTCATTTCTATTTTACTTTTTCTAAAATTTTAGAAACAAAACAATTCAAAGTGCTTTACATGAATAAACAATAAGAAATGGAAACACATGGAATTAAAAAACTAAAGGCAGGTAAAGAAGAGTTGGAAACATAACATAGAAACTAAAAGTGACAATATTTCAATTAACAATTTAAATCAAGTTAGAGACTCTAAATAAACAACTTTTTAACCTTGATTTAGAGGAACTAGTTGTTTTAGCAGTTTTGTAGTTTTCTGAAAATATTAAACACTTTTGTTTACTGTGTAAATTTAAAGATCTGATTGAAGAAATTATCACATTGACATTGTTCTCAGTTCTTTATTAACTTAAATTTCAATGATCAGGTTGATGCAAAAACAATAAAAATAACTTTAGTTTTCCATTAACGACTCAAATCCCAAACCAGACCATGGAAAAAGCAAACAGGCTTAAAGGAGGTAAGAACAAGGTAGAAATGTAGAAGAATGTGGAAGTTAAAAAAACAACAAACAAGAGTAATGTGGCTCAAAATGGAGCAAAGGTTCATGGATTTCCTAAAGATCTATGTCTTCATATATAACTGTACTTATTTTTCAATGTGAAAAAGGGATCAAAAGAAAAATAACATAAATAGATAATGCCTGAAATTGTTTATTAAACTACAGAGAACAAAATGGAGTAAAAAACAAAACAATTGTTTCCTCATTTAGACTTTTAAAGTGATTATTATACTTTTGATATAGTTGGAAATTGAAGAACGAACATTTTAAAATCTTAAGAGCAATGATTCTTTAACAGGTAATAACAAACAGGTAAAATCCTTCCTTCAAATTTATTTTTTATTTGTTTTAATATATTTGTTTACTGTAAGTTGAAATGTTAAAGGGTGGGTAAGAATAGTGAGAAATAAATTATTCAAGTTAGTCTTTAGCAATAGAAAGTTCGACATTTAGCTGTGAAAGATGATGCAACAGCACCACCTGCTGGAGGCAAACTGAAAAGACAGATTGTTTTATTTAAAACTTGAATAACAGGTTAAAGAAACTGAAAGTATTTTCAGACGTTATTGAACTGAGCTGAGACGCCATTACTGGGTGTTAGATCTCTGCTGGAAAAAGAAAGAAAAATTTGGAGGATTTTAAGAAGAAGCTGAAACTTTGGTGAGTCCTGCTGTTGAAATAATTCATTAGAAAATGGCAGAGAGAGTTTTTGAAAGTTTCCTGAGCTGCCATGTGTGTTCAGAGACTTTCAGAGATCCTGTGTCTCTGAGCTGCTACCACAGCTTCTGTTCAAGCTGCCTGAAGAAATTCTGGGAACAAACTGGAAACAAGAACTGTCCCATCTGCAAAAGAAAATCTTCTAAGGATCATCCATTAGTGAATTTTGGACTGAAGGAAGTCGCTGATACTTTTGCTGGAAGAAAGAAATTTGGATCATCGAAGACCGAAGGAGTAGAAAAGCAGCTGATGGTGGTCTGCAGTAAAGACCAAGAAGACCCTAAACTGTTCTGTAAAG
>NW_015151085.1:552938-556223 GCF_000732505.1 Cyprinodon variegatus | reverse complement strand
AAGACCAGGTGTCGGTCCTCAGCAGTTATAAAGCCACTCAGAGCAGAGCCAGAGCCCAGAGCTCACTGTCAGATCCACAGCTGGTCTCAGGAGCTCTGATAGATGTGGCCAAACACCTGGGCAACCTGTCCTTCAGAGTCTGGGAGAAGATGAAGGACAAGGTCCACTTCAGTCCTGTCATTCTGGACCCAAACACTGCTTCTGGATGTCTGCATCTGTCTGATGATCTGACCAGTGTGAGAAAAGGAGACACAGAGCAGCAGCTTCCTGATAATCCAGAGAGAAACACTGAGTACGCGTTTGTTTTTGGTTCTGAGGGCTTCAGCTCAGGGAAACACAGCTGGGAGGTGGAGGTTGGAGATCATCGCAGCTGGATTGTTGGTTTGGTTAAAGAGTCTGTTGACAGGAAGGGAGAGTTACGTGTTTCACCTGAATATGGAATATGGTGTTTAAAGCATAATGATGGTGAATACACTAATGGTGTTGGTCAGACTCTCAAAGTGAAGAAGAGTCTCCAGAGGATCAGAGTCCAGCTGGACTATGACAGGGGGGAGGTGTCCTTCTACGACCCTGAAGACATGTCTCATATCTACACTCACAGAGACACTTTCACTGAGAAACTTTTTCCTTTTTTCTATGTTGGAAAAGCTGCTGATGCTGAAACATCTGACATCAAAATCAGTAAATCTGAGGTTTCTTTATTATTTCAAGACAAGTTAAATTTGAAATAATACCAGTTATTTGGTAAAAAATACTTTTGATACTTTTTCACTCCAGAAAATTATTATTAAGTTGTAAAATTTATTTTAAATAGATTTTGATATAAGTATATTTACAGTATCAAACTCTAAGCAATGAGACTATCTAGTTTTTTTTTTTTCTTGAGTCCTTTATTAGTTTTTTTATTACAATTTTTAGATTAAATAATCTAGAATTTAATAAACCTTTAAGATTCAAGTTTTATTTTATTTTAATCTGTTGATTATTTCAGTTTAGTGTTAAAAATTAAAGCTTGTCACAGTATAATTTTCTACTGAATAAATTCTTAGAAAACAGAAAATCAAAGATCTAATTCTGACATACATAAAATTTTTTTTGTAGCAATATCTTCATTGTGTTCAAGAAAACATCCCATTGAGCTAATTTAGAATAATTTCATCTCATAAAAAGTTTTGTAAATTGTTTAGAACACCTTTTAGTTTCTACTTAATAAAGGAGATTGATATAAATACTTGTTCGTTATGTGATTGATCTTAGAAACTCTTTACTATAAATAACGTCTTTTAAAACTTTAAATTGATTTAAATATATGCTATAATCCAGAATATTGATCATCAAATGGATCTTTTTATGTTGGTAAAGACAGAATAAACCACAAATCAACCCTGAAGATGAAAATGACGAATCTCTGATTGTAGATGCTCCAATCAGCTGTTTAACATTAAAGTAAAACAACAGAACTGCTGATGTTCACATCTGTATCATGTCTTGGACTCTGCTGTCTGTACAGTTCTACTCTGAATGTGATTGGATGGAGACACAGATTTGATCAGTCACTGTCTGGCTGTTATTTATTCCTATTAAATGCTTCATATTCATTTCACAGCTAAACATGTCAGTGTCCCAAACTGATCAGCTTCATTTCAGCAGAGCTGTGATTTTTTTCTACCAGTCTGTCTTTTACTGAGCAGCTCTGTTGAGTCTGACAGTAAACTGGATCCAGAACAGAACTGGGTCCAGAGTCCTCATGTTCTGGTTTCTGTCGGCCTGCAGAGCTCCTGCAGCTCCTCCATGATGGAGGATAATAAAGCTGAAAGTGCAGGAAGTTCTATCTGTACAGAGAGTCAATGTCCAGCTCTGATTGTGATCATCAACATGCTATCATCCTGTTAAACATCAACTCTACATTTAATACTGAGATCATTCAGTGAATCCAAAGTGTTCTTAGAATTTAGAGAGTAAAGTTAGTCCATCTGATGAACTGGGCTGGAGGCTTCCAGAGTTTGGTTTTAAAAGGTTGCCTTTGATTCAATTCAACATATTGTTCATTTAAAATGTTCAGCAAATCATTCAGAACAGCTTTTATTTTCTACTTCATTATGAGCATAAATGTAATAAATAAAGGATAATGTGAAAAATAAAGTGTTTTTATTGATTTTTCAAATTCAATCAACAGATATCCTATTCAAAACATGTGGAAAAAAATAGTAGGCTCAAAATTTACATCACAAAAACCGATCAAAAACACAAACTACTGACAAGACAGAGGCTACTACTACCAGACACACCACCACAGTTCCAGACACTCTTAGGCTGAAACCAAATACATAATTGACAATAATAACCACAATGATAATAATTCTGAGAAGAAAAAAAAATCTTGTGAAATGAAGTGTGTGTGCCACCTTAAACTGTGCTAATCCATGTCTAACACATACAGATGAAGAATGTATTAGTTCTATTACCCACCTCCATTTATAATCCAATATGTCAAACTCTAATTCTTCCTCCTATTCTTTTTTTTTTTTCTGTAGTCCAGGGATGGGGAAGCCCCCCTCTGGATATTTACATAAAGCCTAGACACCGTCCCTTTAATAGTTGGGTTTATATCCAATAGCCCATCTATCCACCCACTCTGCGGTGAATCATGTGATAAGGAGAATGTCTTTTTTTTAAAAGTCTTGAATCTGAAAGTATCTGAAGAAGTCAGTTTTTAAGGGTAATTCCTTCTCCAGATGAGCAGACATAGTTACACCATATTCAATGGGGATAAATATAAATACTCGTTTGTCCCCCAATCAAAAACACTTTATTTTAAAACACTTAACAGTACAGTATTTTATATTGTTCATTCTTTAAAAACTCTTCACTATTATGTTATTTTCTAAACTCTTCTAAGGTCCACATTTGTGTGACCATGTTTAATCTTTTTGCTGCTGTAACACCATCATTTCCTCATTGTGGCACAATAAAGGATTTTCTATTCTATTCTATTCTATTCTATTCTATTCTATTCTATTGAAGGATGATAATCTAAAGATGCTGTAGCTCATCATTCTACAATATTGCTACTTTAAAGCTACAGTGTGTAATAATTACAGGGATATACAGTCAGAAATTTAATATATTATACATAACTATGTTATTTTTCATCATCTACGAGCTCAGCCTCTTAACCTTAATATTTGCGTTGCCTTAGAATTCTTTATTTATAATTACATAGGAGCGGGTCTCGCAGCCATGGAGGCAGACATCTTTGCGCTACGGCAGCGCAGAGCCAACAAA
>NW_015151085.1:548493-549868 GCF_000732505.1 Cyprinodon variegatus | reverse complement strand
TTTACATAGCAGCCTGTCCAAGATAAGTCATTACAGTTAACATAAGCCTGAAAACAGGGGCGGATTTAGGAAAATCGGTCTCCGCCAGTCACGTGACATTTGTTGCTAAGACGCCATTTTAGGCGTAAAAGGCATAGTGTACCGCGCCCGAGGTAAACAATTGACGTCACTTGGCGGAGACCGATTTATAGGTAGAGGATTGTACAACTCAATTGACAGGACATGAGATTACTTGTGTTTGGTTTCTTTAATATGAGCGAGATGCAGATTATTTTATTTTTATTCATATATAATTACAGTACATGAAGAACTACTGAAATTATTTTCAGATTACATGTATATAGATTCATTAATTCCACAGGGGAAAGGTATTACTTTAGGGTTAGGATTAGGATTCACTTGATGTTAACAACCTAATGAGCCTACTGGTAGAACCTGGAGCCTGATAGCCGGGAACTGAAAGCGGCTTATAACGGCCATTTATTGGGATGATAACATCTGAAGAGGCTGCAAACAGCCACTTTACTGTGTAAAAGACGACTGAATCAACATGAGGAGTTATGCATGAGACGATCCACAGGTTCTATATATTAGAACAACGTTTGAAGACTTCATCCTCACCTGCTGCCAGAAGATTTCACCTAAATAGATACATTGATCTACTACAATCACTGGCGTAACGACACAACAATAGGCCCGTAAGCAACATTATCTGGGTGGGCCCCATATAAAGTGCGATGCCACCGTCGCCGTAGACAAGCAGCCTGAAATATGCCCCATACATACACATATCTTCACACACATGGATGTACTTTAGTATATTAGCACAACAAGCCATGGGGCTACCTTCTGCTTCACAGCCCCCCTCCTCACCCACGCTCTCTTCATTCATCTCCTGGTTGCAATCTTTACTCACTGCAGCAGAAACGTCCACCTCTCCCTCTTCGGTTCTTTGAAAGAACGTGTTTGTTTTGGGAAGTTTTTTCCATTCTCCCAGCAGCTCTTTTTTCCTTTTTCTTTTCTGGAATCCGCTTAACTACCTCTTTTTGGTATCCATCATCGCTAACACATTATACATAACGGTTCTGGTTTTAATCTACACTCTGGATTACCCATAATTCCAAGTCGTAGTGTAAAAAATAAAATACTCAAATACGTTGTTCTTTTAAGATCTTTATTGCGGTTTGAAACATATTATATGAGTGTATTTTTTACCAACCGTCTAATGAACTATACACAGTTATTAACCTAATAATGAAAAGTACCACTGCCTGCTTTGCTATTGGTGTCGTGTTTAAACGGCTCACCATCATGATGAAATCTGGCATGTGTTGCGATATAAATACTGTCCTGTCAGTCAACTTAGTATCAGGTG
>NW_015151085.1:540833-547555 GCF_000732505.1 Cyprinodon variegatus | reverse complement strand
TTTTTTTTTTTTTTTGCTTTTCTGCTTTAAAATTTCTAGTTCCAGTGGGATGAAATAAGTACTTCCTGTTGCCTGTTGTCATGGTGACTCATTGACTCGGTGCTCAACTGATAATGGCTTTTCATAGTTCTTGCACACATGCTTAACTCTAAGTGGACCTGGTTAAATTGTATTGAACTAATTGATGGCAGCCGTTGTGAAACCGAACACTCAGAGTTCCCGAACTTAGGCTAGATCAATTTAATGTTGCAGATTTGAATCTGGATTTGTTAATCTGCTTTGTAAAACAGACCCATGAAGATAAAAACTGAGAAACAGAGATTTGTCTATTAAAGTTCATAGCTGTGTTTTTCAGTCCTTTATTATTTTGCATTTTAATTCAGTGTTTCTTTGCGCAGTAAAGTTTTTTTTTTTAAATCATCTGATATAGGAAACATTAAGTTTCTGGAAATATCTTCCCAAAGTCTTGACCTCAATTCTGTCTTAAGGTTTTTTATTTTCTTCATATAAATGTTCTTAAAGGTTTATTAGTGACCTGAAACTAAAACACATTAGGAAATTATTTCCTTGTTCTGAAAGATTTGATGATGAAACAAAACATTCAGTTATGATCCCTCAGCGCCATCTGCTGGAGAAAAATGCACACAGCAGAGATAAATCCTATTTATTGAAAATATCACCTGATACTGCAGATTCAAAGCTTCACTGTGTTTGATAAAAAAGATGTTGGTGACTGAGAACTAGAAGAAGCTTTCTATGTTATACTCAGACCTGGAACTTCCAGGCTGGAAGACATCCTACTGCAGGAGTTTGAACGAAAGTAATCGTGATTATTTTCACCATTTCAGAAATATAATGTAGACAGCTTTATTCAGATTGATCAGAACATCCTGGGATTAAATGAAAGTCGGTCTCATCAGATGAACTGGATTTATAGAAAAATAGAGACATTGTTGTTGGAGAAAATCCTCTTGAGTTTTCAGAGACTCCAACAACATATGGGATGGTGATGTTTTTGTGTTTAATCCTCTCACCGTTATGTTCTCCTGCATGTCTTCTGGATTTCATTGCTGATTTGACAAACGCCCAGTTTGGAAATCAACAGGTTTGAAGAGCATCTTTGATGTGTTTCTGTTCTTTGTGTTTCCCTTCTGTTTTAGTAGGGATATGCTGGCCCAGTGTTGTAAGGTATTGACTGAGAGTTTGTGTTCCAATGGGTGGTGCGAGTCAAAAAGAAGATATTGGTCTGAGTGAGTGGATTTCTATAGACTTCAATGTTGAGGTTTCCATCTCCTTCCATGCTCACCAAACAGTCCAGGAAAGGTAGCTTGTTGTTGGCATCCTCTCTGCTGAACTTGATGTTGTGATCAACTGAGTTGATGTGTCTTATAAAAGCTTCAACTGCTTTTGGAAGTGGAAGTAAAATTATGTCTTTAAAGATGTTTGTCTTTCTAAATATATTTGCTTAGTGTCGCGTTGAATGTATAAAATTAGGTTAAAATAGTAAGAAGATCATTATTTTGGTCTGTTTTTATCAAGGATAAGCAAGACAAAGTAAAAAAAAAAAAAAGGTTTTATTCCTTCTGTATAATCCCATCGTTCACCTGTGAAAAATGCTCCAACAGCACCGCCTGCTGGAGACAAAATAAAACTACAGATTGTTTGATTTAAAGCCTGACAAACAGGTTAAATAAACTGAAAGTATTTTCGGACGTATTTCAGACGTATTTTGTGACTCCACCAGAGTCCTGTCCTTCTGGACCCAAACACTGCTAATGGCTGGCTGCATCTGTCTGATGATCTGACCAGTGTGAGACAAGGAGACACAGATCAGCAGCTTCCTGAAAATCCAGAAAGAAACACTAGGTACACCAATGTTTTTGGTTCTGAGGGCTTCAGCTCAGGGAAACACAGCTGGGAGGTGGAGGTTGGAGATCATCCTAGTTGGGGTGTTGGTTTGGTTAAAGAGTCTGTTGACAGGAAGGGAGAGTTATATGTTTCACCTAAATATGGAATCTGGTGTTTAGTAAATGATGATGGTAAATACACTAATGGTGGTGGTCAGACTCTCTCAGTGAAGAAGAGTCTCCAGAGGATTAGAGTCCAGCTGGACTATGACAGGGGGGAGGTGTCCTTCTACGACCCTGAAAACATGTCTCACATCTACACTCACAGAGACACTTTCACTGAGAAACTTTTTCCTCATTTCCATGTCGGAAAAGCTGCTGATGCTAAAACATCTGACCTCAAAATCAGTAAATCTGAGGTTTCTTTATTATTTTTGGACAAGTTAACTTTAAAGTGATGGAAGTTATTTTGAGAAATACTTGTGGTTTTCTTTTTTTATGGCAGAAAATATGTCAAGATGTAAATGTGAATTTAAATGGATTTGATTATAAACCAAAATATAAAACCATCATTTGTTTTGTCAGCAATATCTGAGCAATGAGAGCAGGTAGTTTTTTTTTTTGTTTGTTTGTTTGTTTTTTTCTTGTCTTCTTTATTAGTTTCTTATATTACAATGTTTAGCTCATTTTCAAGGTTTTATTTTATTTTGTTGATTATTTCAGTTCAGTGTTAACCTTTAAAGTTTGTCACAATATACTTTTCTATTATAAGTTCTATTTCTGAAATACATAGAAATTATTTTAGCACTAATATGAAGAAAACAAGCCATTGATTTATTTAAAAAATATTTTCATCTCATCAATGTTTTGTGAATTGTTCAGAAGACGTTTTAGTTTCTACTTAAAGGGATGATAGAATGATTCTATAGGGTATTTGGTGCTGGTCCTTAAAGTCTCTGAATAGGGTGTGTAACATTGGTTGAGTTGAAAATGGAATATTTGCTGTTCTATGAGCCCTAATGCAAGCCTGGTTAAAAGTCCCAGAATGAAACGACAGGTTTTCTTTCACCAAATTCTACCTGTAAAGCAGAGGTTGGAGTCGTCCTAATTGCTCCTGTAATTATTTATAAAGCCGGATGTTGGATAATATCTAGTTATTTTAGTTCTGTTTAAGACGCTGATCCATAAACGATACAACCATAATCAGCAGTAGATCTTTTTTTTTAGAGCTTTTCTGTCTGCCCCCAATTCATATCCAAGTACACATCTCATTATATTCAATATTTGTTTACATTTCTCAATAACCTTTTCAATGTGTATTTTCCAGGTTCATTTTTAATCTAATCAGATCCCTAAGAATCTAAAGAGTTTTATTCTTCCAAGTTTCTGATTATGTATCTTTACTTTTATCCCCTGATTCATTTTTACTTCTATATATTATTTCATTTATCAACTGAGAATTTAAAACCCCATTTATAAGACAATTTTCAATACTGTAAATTGCTTGTACTTTTTTTAACAATATTTAATATTCCTTCAACATTTCCAAACAGCTCCATTATCTGAAAAAACTGCAAAAAAAAACATTACATTTCTTTGAATGCATCATTTATCATAACAGAAAATAATAACGGACTAATTATTCCACCATTTTCTAGCCAATGCTTCCCTGAATAATTCTTACCAACTCTTACTGTTGGGATCTGGAGAAGTCCCACCTTTCTCCAGCAGAGTTCGCCGTGGATCCTCCTGAGCTGAGCCTTCGACACACCTGAGGCGCATCTCATCATCAGAGGATCCTGCAGTATATAACCGGCCTTCAGACCTTGCCTCAACGCCGCAGTGTTTATCCAGTTTGGTTAGCACCTGAGCCTAGCATCTTCTGAGAACCTTCGTTGCTTCTGTTCCCTGGTTGGATTCTAATCCCTCTTTATCTCTGCTTTCAGGAATCCAGTTTCCCTTGTAAGCTCTGGATGAGCTTAACCTGCCGAGCCTGCCCTTTGAGCCAAACCTGAAGACTCTTCTCTGGATTCTCATGCTGCTCTGGACTAAGAGCTGGAAACCCAAAGTCAAGGTCTGCCCTCACGCTAGAAGCAAGACGCTGAAGCGGTTACTGAACTCTGCTGAACTAAACAATCTCTGGACCCAACAGTTCCTCTCTCAAAGCCAAACCCGGACTCCTCAAGGTATAAATCAGAAACTCTCAGATCCAAACTCATCTGCTCACAAGCTAACTGAACTGTCATCCTCACAGACTCCAGTGAACCTGCCCCCAGGCCTGAACCAGTTCCTGTGTTAATTCCATGTGCTTGTGTTCAATAAACTTGTTAAACTTTTCATCTGTTTCCGTGGTGTTCTGCATACTGGGCTTTTCTGAAACCCATCATGACACTTACTTGTATTGCCCAATCTGTTTTAAAAAAAACTATCTTCAGGACAAACACTGCACCATAATCATGCTACTCTGAAGACAGGAAATTCTATTGTAAACTCAAGCAATAAAATAAAAGGATTTTTTTTTAAAAATCAGACAAAGAATTCCTAAATCTTCAAGTGATCCTAAAAACTTTGGAAAACACTGAATGCTCTGATGTGTATAAATAATAAATCTATTCCCAGGTTTGTGGAATGGGAAGGGAGATTCATCACTAGGCCAGCAGAGGGCGCTAACCACTTTAATGATTTCTAACATTTCCTTTTTAAATAAAGTCAGTGGGTTAAGATCTTAGATGAATTAACAGTTAATTCATCTAAGATCTTAACCCGCTGACGTCGCCAAATTTGATCAGTTAATAATTAACTGATCAAATTTGGCGAAATTATAAATGACTTGATGCATAGTAAAACATGCCACTTAAATTAGGAGATGGTGGATTAGAAAATTGTTAAAAGCTTCAGGATCTCTGATGTGTCTCCTGATATTAACAATCTCAATGGAAAGGTGATTAAAGCACCTCTTTATATGTTGGTTAAACCAATATGTCATATTTTTAACTAATCTTTAAGGGGTGAATTATTCGCAGACCTGTGAAAGCAATAGAAATCATTCCTCTTCATAAAGATGGAAACTTACCTTTCAATGAAACTAAATGTAGACTAAATTATTTACTTACTCAACTCAGTAAATTACTTAAAAAAATATACATAATCAAATTATCAAAGAGTTCAGCAAGTGCACTTTACTGCAGGATTATACAGCATCATGCTGTGTATTTCAAGGAAGTTGTATGGGAACACACTTAGTTTCTATATTTATAAATGATTTTCATCTGACAGTTAAACGGCCAGTATAGTCATGGAGGCCTCAGATGTCAAACTGTTAGTCATTAGATTGGAGCAAGCATTGTCTTGGTCTGACCAAATGAACCACATTGTTAATAGATGGGCAGAGTTATGGCTATGGCAAGGAGACTGTCTGCTTATTCTTCAACTCCAGTCCTGAAACCAGTGGTACAGGGCATGGTGCTGTGTCACCTGCATTATTGTTCCATTGTCTGGTCCAACGCTGCTCAGAAGCATTTAAGGAAACTTCAGATTTAAGGAAACTTCAGATTGCTCAGAGCAGAGCAGCTAGAATTGTACTCCAAATGTTTCTTATATATTTGAGTTCACCTTCAGCTTTGACCCACATCCAAACCAAGCAGAGGAACAGACTGGATGTGGAGAACAGCCTGGGATCAGCTGTTTTTCAGACTGATATAGGAGCTCATCAAAACAGCTCAGGTGTCATGATTAAAACAAAGTCAAACTAATAAAGTCAGTCTGACTATAATTTTTGCACTGCATTTTATTCCCAATTCATCAACTTTAAATTGCTGGGATCTGGAGGTCTGTCCACTTTCTCCACCAGAGGGCGTACTAGATCTCCTGGATCTAGTACGAGAATCTAGAAGGGAAACTCAAACCAGTGATCTGCAAACACACAAACCAAGCTCTGCCTCCGCCAAGCCCTCAGCCTGCCGACAGCCTCTGGACCCTCAAGGTTGCCCCCCTCAGCCGCTAAGCTCTAACTCAGAACAGGTACCGTCCTGCTCACTCACATCCTGCTAATTATCTGGACATCTGCTAACTCCTCTGTCCCCCTCTGCAGTGAACCCGCTCGTGACCAGTCCTGGCTCTGATTAACCCCTGGATCTGTTTATTCTCTGTGCAGCAACATCACCTAATAAACCTTTGAACTTTTCTCCTGCTTCAGTGTGTTCTGCATGTGGGTTAGGCACCTTAAGCCAAACATGACATAAATGTGATTATAGGGCAGCTCCAAATTTATAAATACAGGTTAATATGATTTTATTTTGTATTTATTTTTATTCCTTACTAACTTCCAGGCAAGATATTTATAGTCTTTTTTTTTTATTTGAGAAGGAATGCAAACATTTATAAAAATCAAATGCTCCACTTTTGGACAATCCTCAATACTTTTGAGAGGGGAACTCAATCACACAGCTGACAAAATGCCCAAAGGGGAACACAAGTCAAAGACGGTTGGAAGGACGTACTGTAATTTCTAATGTTGGAATATACAGTAACTTTACCGCTGTAATTGCGATACTACTAAGACAGTAAAGATTTTACAGAATAAGTAGTGCCACGGTTAGAGCTATGCATCGTCATATCATTTCATATTATGCCTCAGTGGCAAATCATCATACTGGGGAATAGTAATGACCCCCATCCATCCATCCATCTTCCTCCGCTTATCCGGGGTCGGGTCGCGGGGGCAGCAGCTTAAGAAGGGAGGCCCAGACTTCCCTCTCCCCAGCCACTTCTTCCAGCTCTTCAGGAGGAACCCCAAGGCGTTCCCAGGCCAGCCGAGAAACATAGTCCTCCAGCGTGTCCTGGGTCTTCCCCGGGGCCTCCCCCCGGTGGGACGTG
>NW_015151085.1:537448-539602 GCF_000732505.1 Cyprinodon variegatus | reverse complement strand
ATCCAGGACCTTGATCCAGGACCTTGAGGAACTCCGAGCGGATCTCATCTACCCCCGGGGCCCTGCCACCGAGGAGCTTTTTAACCACCTCGGCGACCTCGCCCACAGAGATTGGAGAGCCCAGCCCAGAGTCCCCAGGCCCAGCTTCCTCAATGGAAGACATGTTGGTGGGATTGAGGAGGTCTTCGAAGTATTCCGCCCACCGACCCACAACGTCCCGAGTTGAGGTCAGCAGCACACCATCCCCACTATAAACAGTGTTGGTGCTGCACCACTTCCCCCTCAGGTTGCAGGTTGACCCCCAACCTGCAGTAAATCCAAGGTTGGAAAACACAAACTTTCATGTTTGAGCTGGGATAAGTAAAAGCAAGTCAGCAACAGGCAGAAAAATCCAATAATACAATCACTTCATATAATAATGCAGTAGTGCCAATAAAGCCAGTATTACAGCTGAGAGCCATTTCTGTCTAATGGTAGTGTTTTATGGTGTTCATATCACTTGGTGCTTGCTGTTGCTCTACTTTAGAACTTTTTCTGGACCTTCTCCCTTCTCCCAAATGCTCTACTTCTGCTGAAGCGCCAGCAGGTGTGATGTCATCACCATCACCACCTTTGAATAGCAAACATGTGCTAAAAGTGTTCCTCCATTCACTGACAGACCTTTGGGGTCTCTGGACAACATTCTCAGGGGTTGGGCTGAATAAATGTGTTACTTTCCTCCATTTAGCCGCATCCTCCTCCTCCAGCGCCTTTCTTTTATTGTTTCTCTCCCTCTCTGCACCTCCTTTCCTCTTCCTTTTACCACATTCGTATTTTATTATATTTTGATTTGATTTATACACTAAATTTCAGGAACCAGTTTCTGGGAGGGATTTTTAAACAGCAGTTTAATCCAATCCAACCAACACAGGATGCAATTATATTTTTCTCTTTTTATTCCTATGAAATGCTTCATATTCATTTCACAGCTAAAACACATCAGTGTACCAAACTGATCAGGTTCATTTTAGCAGAGCTGTGATTATTTTCTACCAGTCTGTCTTTTACTGAGCAGCTCTGTTGAGTCTGACAGTAAACTGGATCCAGAACAGAACTGGTTCCAGAGTCCTCATGTTCTGGTTTCTGTCGGCCTGTAGAGCTCCTGCAGCTCCTCCATGATGGAGGATAATAAAGCTCAAAGTGCAGGAAGTTCTATCTGTACAGAGAGTCAATGTCCAGCTCTGATTGTGATCATCAACATGCTATCATCCTGGTTAAACATCAACTCTACATTTAATACTGAGATCATTCAGTGAATCCAAAGTGTTCTTAGAACTTAGAGAGTAAAGTTAGTCTGATGAACTGGGCTGGTGGCTGCTTCCAGAGTTTACAGAACTTTTTAAATGATGTACTTTTTTCTTAATTATGTTTGTCCAATAATTTTCCATTAATTTACCAGTGTTGAAATTTCTTATTAGAAATTAGGATAAAAAAACTCAATAAACTAAAGTCCTTTGTGAACGGTAGAAAAGCTCACTTTCACTGCAAAATAGAGACGCATCAATCGATCCTGCGCCTGGCTCCTGACGGCAAATGATATGCAAGATCTGCACTACTATGTGTCAAAATACGAAAAGGATTATTTGTTTGTTTTAATGTTAGTTTGTCTTTAGATTTTTATGATTTTTTTTTACAACATTTTGTATTTATTTTGTCCTCACTGTAATTCACTTTAACTGCACCTTTGTTTGATGGACACACCTCTATGACTCACTTAACTTATCTCTGAAATGGAGGAAAAATGCTTGTTTAAAAAAAATCATGACGCACAGTTTAAAATGTTCCCATTAATGCTATTATTTTTATTTTAGCAAATATTCTGATAAATGTTTTCTGTTTTTAAACTGTCCTAAATAAAATTGACCCATAGAACCTGAATTTAAATGATATTAAAACATCGGTAATATTGATGTAGTCTTTCAGAAAGTTTCTCCACATAAGATGTGAATTCTCTGAATTAGAGAGGATCAGCAAAGACCAGGTGGATCCTGTAAACACACAGGGTTAAATCACCAGTTTCTTTTCTTTGAAAGTCCGGACATCAACATGTTTCCCCCCAGAGGGAAAAATCAGTCTGTTATGGGAAGAGAATGAGGAGCTTTTCTCTGATATCTT
>NW_015151085.1:535761-537278 GCF_000732505.1 Cyprinodon variegatus | reverse complement strand
TTTCAACACATGACACCTGAAACCACCTGGTTTTTATTCTGTTTTTTCTCTCCCTTTAAAACTGGTTTTCTTACCAGACTTTCATGACAGAAGAAATTTAAGATTTAAAACATCAATGAAAGAAATTAACTTTTTGAATCAAGAATTTGATTTGCATGACCAGGATGTATTAAAAAAAAAACCCTTATAATAAAATAATAATTTTCCAGCCTGGTTTGACTGTTTTGGTATTTAAAATATTTTTGTAGCACTTTAAAAACTTTTAAAAATGATATGTTAATATGATAAATACTAGCTAAGAGTTTAAAATAAGACATATGCATTAATTATATCCAAGTAAATTTTCTAGTTTAAATAAAGTTAAACATGTATGTTAGGTCAGAAACAATTAATCTGATTAATCGATTATAGAAATAATTTTTAACTAATTTAGTAATCGATTAATTGAAAAAATAATCAAAAGATTAATCTATTAGTAAGTTGCAGCCACAATTTATTGACTTTGTTCAATTAATATTTATTTATTGATTTTGTTCAGTTATTTAGAAGGCTATTAAAATTTTCACAACTTATTTTGTAGGTAATTGTTACAAAGGCAAATAAATAAAGGAGCTAATTAAAAGAGATACATACATTTATGCCTCACTGTACATTTCAATTCTTCCTACATTTATTTGTTTATTATGGGCAATTAATATTATGCTTATTTATTTATTGAGCATTTATTTGTTTCTTTATTTGTTTTTTAATATGGCAGAGTTGGTCCTCCGTAATTTTGGCTTTTATTCTCTAAAAAAAGAAAACCGGTAAAATATGTAAATTGAACCTGCTTGTTTTTTTGTTTTTTTTCCAACTTAAAGATATTATTCTATGGATTTGCATTCATTTCAAGGATCAAGTAAGGACAGGGGTTATCTCTGATCTCACCTGATAAAGGAAAATGTTTTAATCATTTAAGCTCTCATAACTTCATACCTAAAATATATAGATTTATGTTTATGAATATTTTTTAATAGCTATTTTATGTAATTCATCGATGTTTGTTATCAATGTGGGGAAACAAAAACAACAGATAAGTAATAATTTATTGGTCCATAATCTTGGTTAACAAACTTTAAAAGAAATATTATGACGTTAACCTGATACAACTTTTGATAGAATAGGCAAATAAACATCAAAACTTTTGAAAAGACTGACATAAAAATAATTATTTATCTACAGACAATAGAACTAATGCAAAATCCGACCTTTAAAGATCTGGTTTTCATAAATGTATGTGCTTAGTGTGAGGCAGAATGTTTAAAATTAGGTCAAAATATATTAGTCAGTTTCTAACAAAAAAGACAAAACAAAAAACGTTTTATAACTGTATAAACCCATCGTTTAGTTGTAAAAGATGATCGACAGCACCACCTGCTGGAGGCAAACTGACACTGCAGGTTGTTTGAAGGAAAAAAAAAAACAAGCTATAAAAGATACGTAATTTACCCTGATACAGCAGATTATTTTATGACTAA